>NW_026890975.1:0-43095 GCF_015708825.2 Lethenteron reissneri
GTGGTGGCACAGCAGTTAGCGTTCTGTGTGTGAGTGGTGGCACAGCGGTTAGCGTTCTGTGTGTGTGAGTGGTGGCACAGCAGTTAGCGTTCTGTGTGTGTGAGTGGTGGCACAGCGGTTAGCGTTCTGTGTGTGTGAGTGGTGGCACAGTGGTTAGCGTTCTGTGTGTGTGAGTGGTGGCACAGTGGTTAGCGTTCTGTGTGTGTGAGTGGTGGCACAGTGGTTAGCGTTCTGTGTGGTAGTCCACGGTCCAAGAGTGGCGTCCCCCCCCCACCCACTCACGCGCCAGCCGCACGGTGATGTTTGGGGTGAGCGTTGTGCCGTCCTGGTTCTCCGCTGAGCAGCGGTAGACGCCCTCGTAGGCCTCTGCGGCTTCGCTGTCGGACTCCGCGGACGCCGCCACCACCGCCGCCATGTCCACGGTGAAGGTGCCCGAGCCATCTCCACGCCGCTTCACGTTAGGGTCGCCGTTCGGGTCAAAGCGCCGGCCGTCCTTACTCCACCGAAACCTCAAGCACAAACGGGAGGGGGGGGAGAGAGGGAGGGATGTGAGGGATGGAAGGAGGAGAGGGAGAGAGGGGTGGGGAGGAGAGGAGAGGGTGTTGTATATACAGTGAGGGAAAAAAGTATTTGATCCCCTGCTGATTTTGTACGTTTGCCCACTGACAAAGAAATGATCAGTCTATAATTTTAACGGTAGGTTTATTTGAACAGTGAGAGACAGAATAACAACAACAAAAATCCAGAAAAACGCAAGTCAAAAATGTTATTTTAATAGTTTTTTTTCTCGTTTCTCTCAATACAACGGTTAAAAGTTCAAAACTGAGCGACGTAGATTAAGTCGACATCGTAGTCTGCCAACACACTCACCCAGATTAAAAACTACACTGCAGTCACATTGGTGGCCTTGATTGATTAATTACCTCGTTTTACTCGTATTGACCTCACATTGTTTCTTGTTGTATCTTGCTATCTACGTGACTTTACCAAAAACCAAGGAATATGAATTCCAGCAGTCAAGAAAGCTGAAGTGAAATTTTAGTTAGATCTCTAACCTCAGGACATCAAAATATAACTTGAGTAAAACAGCACAAATCCCTGGATGCTAAATCACAAATCTTGGATAAACACAAACCAAATAATAATTATGAATCTTAACTTTGGAGTTTTCGTGTGTTGACTGACTCTCTGTGTCGTTTTACATAACATATCGATACTTTGCTAGGTTATTTAATTTTAGTGTGTCTCTTTCTCCCCCTAAGCCTGCTCACTCCTTTTTGTTGTACTCATTGACATGTACATTTTGTCTCTAACCCCTCCCTCTTGCTGCCTCCGCCCCCCTCTGTCTATTTAAGGCCTCGCCACAGAGACGATCACCCCTCTCTGTACCTGTGTTGCCCGCTCTGTGTATCTTGGTGATATCTGTCTGCTAATATGTCTGTCTATAGTTTTTCTGGTTAGATTTTATGTCGCTATTTCATTACACCTGATGATGATTGCTTGTGTTGCAATCGAAACGTCCGTATGCTATTATTTAATTTATTATTTTTCTTTATACGTCACTTTAGCGAAAGAACCAAATATAATAATTATGAAGTATTCGACCAGAGTCAACCACAAGAATAAAAAAGGCGAAACCGGTCAATCACCCATAACCAAGATAAAATGTATCCCACAGAGAGAGAGAGAGAGAGCCTCTGTGAACACTGCTACAGACATAGCTTGAGGTCACTTACAGAATCAGAACTACACAAGTGGTACGGTATCAAGCCATTGAGAGTAAAATAATCTCTTGGTTCTTTCGGTAAAGTCCGTAGAAGGGAAATAATAAAATAATAATAAAACATAATAAAATAATAAACATGAAACATAATAAAATAATAAAAATAAAACATAATAAAATAATAAAAATAAAAACATAATAAAATTATAAATATAAAACATAATAAAATAATACAATAAAACATAATAAATAATAAAAATAACACATAGTAACATTTCGATTGAAGCTTTCGTGACTGCAAGGATTCCTACTCTTAGTTTTTTCGGTAAAGGTCACCATGTAGGGTAAAAAATGAATAAAAATTTAAAAAATAAAAGAATAAAAATCACGACGTTTCGGAGGGCTGTATACAGCAAATCTGGCTGTGACGGTCCCACCTGATGACGGAGACTTGTGTTGCCTCCGAAAAGTCGTGATTCTTATCCTTTATTTTATTATTTTTATTTCATTTTTACCTACGTGACTTACCGAAAAAACTAAGAGTATTTTATTAGTTTATACAAATTTCAAAACCCGACATATACACAACAATGGAGGTGGGAGGTAGCGTACTTGGGCGTTGGGTTGCCATGAAGCCTCACACTACATGACGATCTCGCCCTGCGGGTCCCTATGTAATCTCCGTCGAATACCGGTTATGAACGGAGGGCGAGTACCTCCAGAGATTGATGTGGTTAACAAAGCTGTGGCTGCAGCCAGCGGCAATAGCAGATTCACACAAACACAGCCAATTCGCGCGGCTTTACGATTTTCAATCAACATGCTAATCTCTCACCAACATGCCAATTTGCACCTGGCAGCCCTTTGATTGGTGGAAATACCAACCCCAGTCGGTTTGCTGCCCACCACTTGCATTGCCATTGGCTGCTGACATTTGGGGCGACGCCCATTTGAAACCCTTACAAACAGTTTGCCTTGGAAGCTAACCCTCCTTATCCTGAAGACGACCGCTTGTGTTGCGATCGAAACATCGTAAAATTTCGATTTAAAGCTTTCGTGACTGCAGGGATTCATCTTCTTGGTTCTTTCGGTAAAGTCACGTAGAATGGAAGTAATAAAATAATACAAAAACATAATAAAATAATTCTCACGACGTTTCGGCCACAACACAAGCAGCCGTCCTCAGGTGTAGAACAGGTCTGTCGAGAAGACATTCAGACTCTGTCTTCTCGACAGACCTGTTCTACACCTGAGGACGGCTGCTTGCGTTGTGGCCGAAACGTCGTGAGAATTATTTGTTTTATTTTATTATTTTATTATTCCATTCTACGTGACTTTACCGAAAGAACCAAGAAGATGAAACGTCGTAGTTTAAGTTTTTTGCTATTTTCTTTGAACATATCTACGCGACTTTACCGAAAACCCAAAGAATATGAATTCCTGCAGTCACGAAAGCTTTAAGTCAAGATTTAGTTGATAGTCTTTAGTGGACGATTTGGTGGGTGTAGCGTTGAGAGGGGGCATCGTCTCAAGGGGGGTGGCGGTGCAGTTTGCTACTCACGGTCACGGGGCAGGGCATGGCGGTGGTCACCCAGCACAGCCAACAACAACGACGCCAGAAGAAGGGCGGTGATGGGGAAGGCCTCCATCAGGGGGGGGGGGGGGGACAGATGGTCAGACCGGGGGCTTCCTTCACTTGGCTAGGAGGAGGGCGTAGAAGGGAGGGAGCAGAGTAGGAGGGGGAGCAGGAGGAATTAGAAGCATTTAAACTGCAAGAGGATGAATCCAAAGCGCTATAAAGCTCTTTTTCACACATGTCCAGCTGGGACACTGGGTCAGAACGTGACAACAAACACAATACAACAACACGGTGTGAGTGCAGAGTACAGTAAGAGTAAACAAATCACTTTACAAATATCTACATGTACATTAAAGGCAAAGTTGTGAATATTATGTGTCTGTTCAAAATGTTTAGCGTATTTCCCGACATGCAACGAACTGGAAATTTGCCATGTGGGTACTTTCCAGACTGTACACCATGAACCAATTATAAAAAATACACTTTTTTGGGGGGGGAGCTCAATAATGCAGATATTTTTTTGTACAGCAAGTGAACTGTGACGTCACATCTGTCACGTGACCCACGCGTGTGTAGTGTAGTGGTCAGCGCTACGCCGCGCTACGAACCCGGCGACCCGAGTTCGATTCCCGCTCACGGCCACCAGCGGTGACGATTATTTGAACCGGTCCTGGGCCTCCCCTAGGTCGACTCAGCCTCAAACGAGTAACTGGTGTGGTGTGTGAACATCGCCACTGGGGAGACAAAGGCGGCCGGGTGTGGTGAATCCAAGTCCCGGGCGAAGCCGGGGGAAGTCCAGCTAGTATACTAATAAAACTAGCCAATGTTTGATGTTGCAGTATAGACAAAACACGGTACTCGAAACGCATTTTTATAAATGCTGAGGGGAAAAACCGGAGGACCCGGAGTAAATTCCATGTGACCACGGGGAGTGAGGCACGTCAACTCCAGATATACAGCAGGTAGTGTCAGTCGGTATCAAACCCACGACCTCCAGTACACCGGGTGACAACCGTGCCAGGTTACACATTCCTGCGGAGGGAGCTGGTAGGAACGTCGGGTTGCTCGGTCAATGGCCTGCAGGGTCAACGGCCAGGGCAATGTGGTGTATTCCGCAAATATGCCCGACTGCGAGGGTGGGCACAAGCCGGCGTGAGTAGGTGAAACGTTGAGTTTTATAAGGGCACCACGGGGTGACCAGCCCCTCACCACCCAGCCCCACCCCTCCCACCCCCACCCCCCACCCAGCCCCTCCCTACCCAGCCCCACCCCTCCCACCCCCCACCCAGCCCCTCCCCACCCCCTCCCACTCCCCACCCAGCCCCTCCCCACCCAGCCCCACCCAGCCCCTCCCAACCCAGCCCCACCCCTCCACCCAGCCCCACCCAGCCCCTCCCTCCCCACCCAGCCCCACCCCCACCCAGCCCCTCCCCACCCAGCCCCACCCCTCCCACCCCCCACCCAGCCCCTCCCCACCCAACCCCTCCCTGCACGACGGACACAATAATCCCCTGTGGGCTGGTGGAACCAGTGGGTTCCTACCAGTCAAAGACCTCCTTTGCAAGGGACACTTGGATGCACGCTCATCATTGATGGTCACGTGCTCCTGCGTTGAGCAGCAGAATGTTTACATTTCACATCGGCTGCATTTCATCCAGTGGCACCGATTTTTGAAACCAGATCAATAAGAAAAGGTAAACAAGTATAAACCCGTAAAAACAAAGTTTCTCACTCTAAATCCTTTATATGCGTGGCGGCTAGAGTTCTCTCGTCCTCTGGCTTGAGATGGCTGCAATCTATGGGTCAGATGATTGTCTGCCAGTATTAAGCAATTGGTAATTAAATATTTTATTTGTTTTCCCTAAACAGTGTAAAAATTTGGAAAAAATTGTCACGAACATTAATTGTCTCGCACAACGAGTCTGTGTGCAAAATGTCAGCTCGATTGGATCACGGGAAGTGGGTTAAAAAACGACCGAAAGATTTGCACGGTCGTAAGCAAGCAAGCAAGCGAACTTAATATAAAGGATTTAAAAACCAACATTGCTTATCCCCAGCAAACAGGGCAACGCTGTATCAGCCACAGCTCCAGGTTTCTCCCATCACTTAAAGAGCCCCCGAGTGAGAACACCCTCCAGGATAGAGAGAGACCAACACAGCAGCACTTGCACGCCTGCGCGAGTGCTGTGTGGTGTGAAACAATTGTCACGGGGGGGAAATATCAAGTTACATTTCGATTTTAAAGCTTCTTTCGTGACTGCAGGGATTCATCTTCTTGGTTTTTTCGGTAAAGTCACGTAGAAGGGAAGTAATACAATAATAAAAATAAAACGTAATAAAATAATTCTCACGACGTTTTGGCTACAACGCAAGCAGCCGTCTTCAGGTGAAGAATGAGACACTGCCGAGCTAGGCGCTTTAACAAAAGAATGTGCACATCAAGAGGAATTTAGCTTGCTAAATCCCTCTTGATGTGCACAACAAAAGAATGTGCACAACACAAGAATGTGCACATCAAGAGGAATTTAGCTTGCTAAATCCCTCTTGATGTGCACAACACAAGAATGTGCACATCAAGAGGGATTTAGCTTGCTAAACCCCTCTTGATGTGCACAACACAAGAATGTGCACATCAAGAGGGGTTTAGCTTGCTAAACCCCTCTTGATGTGCACAACACAAGAATGTGCACATCAAGAGGGATTTAGCTTGCTAAACCCCTCTTGATGTGCACAACACAAGAATGTGCACATCAAGAGGAATTTAGCTTGCTAAATCCCTCTTGATGTGCACAACACAAGAATGTGCACATCAAGAGGGATTTAGCTTGCTAAACCCCTCTTGATGTGCACAACACAAGAATGTGCACATCAAGAGGGGTTTAGCTTGCTAAACCCCTCTTGATGTGCACAACACAAGAATGTGCACATCAAGAGGGGTTTAGCAAGCTAAATCCCTCTTGATGTGCACAACACAAGAATGTGCACATCAAGATGGATGTAGCTTGCTAAACCCCTCTTGATGTGCACAACACAAGAATGTGCACATCAAGAGGGATTTAGCTTGCTAAACCCCTCTTGATGTGCACAACACAAGAATGTGCACATCAAGAGGGATTTAGCAAGTTAAACCCCTCTTGATGTGCACAACACAAGAATGTGCACATCAAGAGGGATTTAGCAAGCTAAACCCCTCTTGATGTGCACAACACAAGAATGTGCACATCAAGAGGGATTTAGCAAGCTAAACTCCTCTTGATGTGCACAACACAAGATTGTGCACATCAAGAGGGATTTAGCTTGCTAAACCCCTCTTGATGTGCACAACACAAGAATGTGCACATCAAGAGGGATTTAGCAAGCTAAACCCCTCTTGATGTGCACAACACAAGATTGTGCACATCAAGAGGGATTTAGCTTGCTAAACCCCTCTTGATGTGCACATTCTTTTGTTCAGGCGCTCTTCTTCTTCCACCTCCAACCCAGCTTATATATACGCTCCAAGCTCGGCAGTGTCTCATTCTTCACCTGAGGACGGCTGCTTGCGTTGTGGCCGAAACGTCGTGAGAATATTTTATTATGTTTAATTTGTATTATTTATTGATGTGCACAACACAAGAATGTGCACATCAAGAGGGATTTAGCAAGCTACATCCCTCTTGATGTGCACAACACAAGAATGTGCACATCAAGAGGGATGTAGCTTGCTAAATCCCTCTTGATGTGCACACCTGAGGACGGCGGCTTGCGTTGTGGCCGAAACGTCGTGAGAATTATTTTATTATGTTTTATTTTTATTATTTTATTACTTCCCTTCTACGTGATGACTTTACCGAAAAAAACAAGAAGACAAATATGAAGTTGACAAGGCCTCAACACGTCACTCACCGGCGCAACGCTGCGTAGATGTCTGGGGGTGGGGGGGGGGGGGTCTTGAGCTCTTTTCTGTGTCCTCATGTGGTGGTGGGGGGTGGTGGAAATCCAACGTTTCGTGCCTCGACCACAGGCAGGCGAACGCGTGCGGCTGTGATCGCGTGGAGCCTTGGCAGAGCGCTTTTAGAAAACGTAGCGCGGATAGGAGAACACGTGAGCGCGAAGCACAATCCGTAGAATTGATAAGCACCGCCCATTGACACCACTGCCCATGGAGTGACGTAGGTAGACACGTGTTACAGGCAGCAGCAACAATGTCCCACACTGCTGCCCACCAGGGATCACGTGTCTGTCTGACTGGCTGTCGTGCATAAATACATATATAATACACACAGCTCTTTGATTGGTGGAGACCTACTGCCGGGTACGGAGAGGGGAGGTGCCTGAGGGGGGGGGGGTCAGGGGAGGGGCCTGAGGGGGGGGGGGTCAGGGGAGGGGCCTGAGGGAGGGGGGGGGTCAGGGGAGGGGCCTAAGGAAGGGGGGGGGGTCAGGGGAGGGGCCTAAGGAAGGGGGGTCAGGGGAGGGGCCTGAGGGAGGGGGGGTCAGGGGAGGGGCCTAAGGGAGGGGGGGGTCAGGGAGGGGCCTAAGGAAGGGGGGGTCAGGGGAGGGGCCTGAGGGAGGGGGGGTCAGGGGGGGGGGTCAAGGGAGGGGCCTAAGGAAGGGGGGGGGGGTTCAGGGGAGGGGCCTGAGGGGGGGGTCAGGGGAGGGGCCTGAGGGGGGGTCAGAGGAGGGGCCTGAGGGGGGGTCAGGGGAGGGGCCTAAGGGAGGGGGGGTCAGGGGAGGGCCTAAGGGAGGGGGGGTCAGGAGAGGGGCCTAAGGGGGGAGGGGCCTAAGGGAGGGGGGGTAAGGGGAGGGGCTGAGGGGGGGGGTCAGGGGAGGGGCCGATAGTGAAGGGGGCTGTCTGCCTGGCTGGCTGCCTGGCTACCTCAAGTCACGTGATCTTGTACACAGGGAGAGGAACAGCAGGTTCCACACTGCCCACCAGGGATTATGTGTCTGTCTGTCGTGCACGAATGCGCTGTCCAACCAAGTTCCGACCTGCACACTGCGAAGGAACGTGTTTTTTTTCCGTGTGTCTGTCCCGTCCGTCTGTCTCCGTGTGGACGCTAGACTTGCGAAGGGTTGGCTCGCGAGCCGTGGAGTTGACGTTGACGACGAGTCGCTGGTTCCACGCCGCAAGCCCCGCGGTGAGCCGGCGCTGTTCCGCTTTCCCATCCGGAAACTTGAAAGTAGTTAAATTAACAGTTTGGTGCCGTTATTTCGCATCGTTTAAAAAACACGTTCCTTCGGAGTGGGCAGGTAGGAACTTGGTTGGACAGCGCATTCGTGCACCACAGACAAATAATCCCTGGTGGGCAAGTGTGGAACCTGTTGTTCCTCTACCTGTGTACAAGATCACGTGACTTTAGGTAGCCAGGCAGCCAGCCCCCTTCACTATTGGCCCCTCCCCTGACCCCCCTCCCTTAGGCCCCTCCCCTCTCCGTACCCGGCAGTAGGTCTCCACCAATCAAAGAGCTGTTTGTATTATATATTTATTTATGCACGACAGACAGACAGATAAATAATCCCTGGTGGGCAGTGTGGAACATTGTGTCCCTGCCTGTGTATTTCCTTGCGCCACTCAAGCTGCCCGGGGGTTGCCCCGAGCGGGGAGCTCACACGGCCGAATCGAACGAGGAACGCCACTTGACCGACTCGGAACGAGACGGTTCCGGGGCCAAACCAGAGCCGGTCTCGAACGCACCGCCCAGACACGGAGGGTGACACGCCCCCTCCACCACTCTAGCCATGACTGCCCCACAGTGGCTAGGAGATGTTGACTACCTCGCCTGGTGCGCAGGAGGTCGTGGGTTCGATCCAGACCATGGCTACGCCTGCTGCTGTATGTTTGGAGTTTGTGGTGTCTCTCTCATCATCAAGGTGGCTATGAGATGTTGACTACCTCGCCTGGTGCGCAGGAGGTCTGTGTCTCTCTCATCATCACGGTGGCTAGATGTTGACTACCTTGCCTGGTGCGCAGGAGGTCGTGGGTTCGATCGAGACCCTGACGATGCCTGCTGCTGTATATTTGGAGTTTGCGTGTCTCTCTCTCATCATCACGGTGGCTAGGAGATGTTGACTACCTCGCCTGGTATACAGGTTGTGGATTCCATCCCGACCCTGACGATGCCTGCTGCTGTATATTTGGAGTTTGCGTGTCTATCATCACGGTGGCTGAGAGATGTTGACTACCTCGCCTGGTGCGCAGGAGGTCGTGGGTTCGATCCAGACCATGACAATGCCTGCTGCTGTATATTTGGAGTTTGCGTGTCTCTCTCACATCATCACGGTGGCTAGGAGATGTTAACTACCTCGCCGGGTGTACAGGAGGTCGTGAGTTCCATCACGACCCTGATGATGCCTGCTGCTGTATACTTGGAGTTTGCGGTGTTTCTCTCATCATCACGGTGGCTAGGAGATGTTGACTACCTCGCCTGGTGCGCAGGAGGTCGTGGGTTCGATCCAGACCATGACAATGCCTGCTGCTGTATATTTGGAGTTTGCGTGTCTCTCTCACATCATCACGGTGGCTAGGAGATGTTAACTACCTCGCCGGGTGTACAGGAGGTCGTGAGTTCCATCCCGACAGGCTAAAATAACCCCTGCCCCGATTAAACCCGGGTATAGTTTGGCCCAGTCCAGGTATACCCGGGGGGGGGGGGGGGGGGGGGATGAAGTCTCCAAGGCTAAACTAGACCCCCTGGGGGTTTAAACTCGACTGGGCCAGACCATACCGCTCCTGGCCAGACTATGCCCATGTGAAAGTTCAAAGGCAATTATCCAGACAGAGAACAGGCGACAACGAACTTCAATCGATATCTAAAATGCGTACGTGTGGAAGTAAGAATCTAAATTTGATCAATTGAAGCATTTTTAGGGTTCAGGGGTTATTATTAAAGTTTTTTTCTGGTTGAAGCAGTCAAAGTCGATGTGTTTACAGTTTAAAATAAAATGTTGGAAAAATGTAGTAATGCACGTGTATATCGCTCAACGCCATTACTATCACGGGGGTATGATGATTTGACCTAGAGGGGCATCATTTGGCCTAGGCCATAATATACCCGGCTATAATCTAGCCTAGGCCGTTTAGACCCCGGGTATACTACACCTGTGGGTATACTACGGCCTGTGGGTATACTACGGCATTTGGGTATACTCCGGCCTCTTACACCGGGTAAAGTCTCGTAAATGGAATGACCATTGTCAGCCGTGATTGATCTATGGCTGAATGAAAGCCTCCCCAGCTATCGTCATCTCTCAAGATCCCAACACAGGATTCTGTCACGTTGACAAAAGACAAATAGTTCACTGCAGTCACGAAAGCTTTCAATCAAAAGATGCACACATTTATTTAAAAGCAAACGGGCATGTGTGGATACTGCCCTTTGACCTGTATCACAAGAACAACGGGTCTCACCTGAGTGATCTGTACAGGTTAATTCCAAAAACACAAACTTTGTCCTAACATCACTTATTCAATGTTTGACCCTCATAAATAAAATGTTGCATGTATACAAAATCAGTGTTCATTCTAAATCATTGACAGACATTTTCCATTTTAACAAAATTTAATTACTGCAGTGAAATATACTGCACCAGGTTAAGCTATTTCAAATAATTATGCACCGTCTGCTTAACAGTGGATGTAAAACATACTATTGTGTCATTCAAAACCAGTAGGCCATTGCATGCTTGCGTCTTGAGTCAAAATGTAGCAAATTCTCAACATTACCGACAAATTACACAACTGACATGAAACATCGTCGCCCCCCTACTGACAGGCTCTTGTTCACATACTCTTTGGTTCTTTCAGTAAAGTCATGTTGGTAGCAAAAATAATAGTAGATCAGGAAGTTTAGATCGTAACACAGGGATCTACCCAACCCACAGGGAACACAAAGACTGGCCGCTCACTCTTACTCTGCAGGTTGAACCCAGGAACTGAGTGTTCAACTTCACATTATTTTCATTAAAGGCCCGTGACAAAGGAGCATCTATTGGAGCGACGTCTCAAGCTGACACATCTACCGGGTCTCACCTTGACTTTGTGTTTTCTAAGAAGTCCACCCACACCTCCACCTCCACAAACTGCTGGGAGTTGCCTCACTCTGCCTCACAGTCAGAATTCTCATCCTGCTTCACGTTGCCTCCATCAATGTGAAGGTCCCATTTTGCAGTATAATCTTCATCTTCACATTTTACCATCACTTCTTCACTCTTCACCATCACTTCTTTGCTCTTCACCATCACCTCTTCACATTTCACCTCGATACCTTTAAGTGTCCAAGCTGGGATTTTCCTCCAGTTATTGTTTGATGAGGGATGGGCTCATTGCAGCACTTTGACTTTCACAAGCTGATTTCAGACTCCACTCCTTGCAGATCTTCTGATGCTTGTGCGTTATCTGGTGTCGTTGAAGATTGATGACCGTGCAAACGCCTTCCCGCCAAGTGCACCTGAAGGGTTTCTCTCCCGTGTGCGTTCTCTCGTGTCTTTGAAGATGTTCTGACCGTGTAAACGCCTTACCGCAAAGAAAGCACCTGAAGGGTTTCTCTCCCGTGTGTGTTCTCTGGTGATTTTTAAGAGCAGGTGACTGTGAAAATGCCTTGCTACACACAGTGCACTTGAAGAGTTTCTCTCCTGTGTGTGTTCTCTGATGATTTTTAAGAGTAGATGACTGACAAAATGCCTTCCCACACACAGTGCACTTGAAGGGTTTCTCTCCTGTGTGTGTTCTCTGGTGGGCCTGAACAACGGATGCTTGTGCAAACGCCTTCCCGCAAATCGTGCACCTGAAAGGTTTCACTCCAGTGTGTGTTCTCTGGTGTATTACAAGATTATGTGACTGTGAAAATGCCTTCCCACACACACTGCACTTGAAGGGTTTCTCTCCCGTGTGTGTTCTCTGGTGTCTTTGAAGAGTTTGTGACTTTGCAAACGTTTTCCCGCACAGAAAGCACCTGAAGGGTTTCTCTCCTGTGTGTGTTCTCTGGTGATTTTCAAGATGATATGACTGTGAAAATGCCTTCCCACACACTGCACTTGAAGGGTTTCTCTCCTGTGTGTGTTCTCTGGTGCTGTGTCAAATTTCCAGTGCGATCCGTGCTGTATGCACTCTGGTCGCATTGTTGCCTTGCCGTACCGAGCTGTGCTGACTGCCTTTGCTCCATTAGACCAATTCTGCAGAGGAAGCGTCGAAGGAAGCGTCAGCTGCAGACAGATAATAGGAATGTCCACACCATTCTAGATTTGAAGCTTTCGTGACTGCAAGGATTCATATTCTTAGGTTTTTTCGGTAAAGTCACGCAGGTAAAACATTTTAATTAAAAGTAAAATAAAACAAATAAAAAAATTCACGACGTTTCGGAAGCAACACAAGCCTCCGTCTTCAGGTGGAACCGTCATAGCCACGACAGCTGTATCAAGTAAAAAAAAAAATACAAAAAAAATACAGCTGTCGTGGCTGTGACGTTTCCACCTGAAGACGGAGGCTTGTGTTGCTTCCGAAACGTCGTGAATTTTTTAATTTGTTTTATTTACTTTTATTAATTTACATTTTTTACCTACGTGACTTTACCGAAAAAAACCTAAGAATATATCCACTCCGGTATCGAGGCACAGAAGAACGCATACGTACAGTCACACGTGACTTACACGTCTATACTTATTCATATATTCATGATGTAGTAAAAACGTTTCTCAAATTCATCACACGGGCTGTGATGGCACACAATGAGAGGGCAAGTGGTCATAAATATGCCTGGGAGCCCTCGTATCTTAAAAATGAATGTTAACCCAAAACTCCGAGCACACAATTTCGGCTGTCTGGCTACAAAAGGAATATGTATAAAAGCTAAATTCAGCTGACATTGCAAAGGGTGTTGAAAACAATTCTATTTGTGCTATGCAGAAATGCATAAATTAACGTTCAATCACAACTTAGATGTCCTTGAATGCTGGGATGAACAGATCTGAATTCAGCTGCATGTGCTTCCAGAGGGAAACAAAAATAAACTATTGTTTTGATATAACCTCCGTGTTCAACAGAGTTAATAGACTTTACTGCAAACACAAACTTGACACTGTCACACACTGGCATGGTTAACAGGTGGTGGTTTGACCAGAACCATGCCTGGCCACCTTCATCTGCTCAGAATAAATGATTCCTCACTCCAGCAAGTAATTAATTGAGGATCAATCAACATAGCCGAGGCTAACTGGAGTTTGTGTGTCTCTCTCTCCGTGGTGAGATGTTAACTACCTCACCTGGTATACAGGAAGTCGTGGGTTCGATCCCGGCCCTGGCGCCTGCTGCTGTATATTTGGAGTTTGTGTGTCTCTCTCTCCGTGGTGAGATGTTAACTACCTCACCTGGTATGCAGGAAGTCGTGGGTTCGATCCCGCCCTGACGCCTGCTGCTGTATATTTGGAGTTTGCGTGTCTCTCTCTCCGTGGTCGCGTGGATTTTCCTCCGGATCTCCCGGGTTTCCCCTCCACATTTAGAGTCAACATCAGCACGCGTTTAGCGTCTTTGACCGATACACATTACCACACGTATTCTTGGTTCTTTCGGTAAAGTTACGTAGATAGAAAATATCAATAATAGATAATAAAATTAAATAAAATAAAGACCACTTGTGTTGCGATCGAAACGTCGTGTTTTTTCTCTTTATTTACAATTTAATAATTTTTATTTCATCATCTGTTATTTTTATTTAATTTTCTGTCTAAGTGACTTTACCGAAAGAACCAAGAATATGAATTCCAGCAGTCACGAAAGTTTTAAGGCAACACATTCACACGCAAGTTCACAAAGCCTCACCTTGCGTTGTGGGCAGGTAGCTTCTGAGAACAAGAGCGGTAGAGCAGCTCAAGCCGGCTTGGCCTGGTACAAAATATGAAAAATAGAAACTGCGTGAATATTTACAGTGAGGGGAAAAAGTATTTTGATCCCCTGCTGATTTTGTACGTTTGCCCACTGACAAAGAAATGCTCAGTCTATAATATTAATGTTATGTTTATTTGAACAGTGAGAGACAAAATAACAACAAAAAAATCCAGAAAAACGCATGTCAAAAATGTTATAAATTGATTTGCATTTTAATGGCATAAATAAGTATTTGACCCCCTCTCAATCAGAAAGATTTCTGGCTCCCATGTGTCTTTTATACAGGTAACGAGTTGAGATTAGGAGCACACTCTTAAAGGGAGTGCTCCTAATCTTAGCTTGTTACCTGTATAAAAGACACCTGTTCACAGAAGCAATCAATCAGATTCCAAACTCTCCACCATGGATAAGACCAAAGAGCTCTCCAAGGATGTCAGGGACAAGATTGTAGACCTGCACAAGGCTGGAATGGGCTACAAGACCCTCACCAAGCAGCTTGGTGAGAAGGTGACAACAGTTGGTGCGATTATTCGTAAATGGAAGAAACACAAGAACTGTCAATCTCCCTCGGCCTGGGGCTCCATGCAAGATCTCACCTCGTGGAGTTGCAATGATGAGAACGGTGAGGAATCAGCCCAGAACTGCACGGGAGGATCTTGTCAATAATCTCAAGGCAGCTGGGACCATAGTCACCAAGAAAACAGTTGGTAACACACTACGACGTGAAGGACTGAAATCCTGCAGCGCCCGCAAGGTCCCCCTGCTCAAGAAAGCACATATACATGCGCGTCTGAAGTTTGCCAATTAACATCTGAATGATTCAAAGGACAACTGGGTGAAAGTGTTGTGGTCAGTTTAGACCAAAATGGAGCGCTTTGGCATCAACTCAACTCGCCGTGTTTGGAGGAGGAATGCTGCCTATGACCCCAAGAACACCATCCCCACCGTCAAATATGGAGGTGGAAACATTATGTTTTGGGGGTGTTTTTCTGCTAAGGGTACAGGACAACTTCACCGCATCAAAGGGACGATGGACGGGGCCATGTACCGTCAAATCTTGGGTGAGAACCTCCTTCCCTCAGCCAGGGAATTGAAAATGAGTCGTGGATGGGTATTCCAGCATGACAATGACCCAAAACACACGGCCAAGGCAACAAAGGAGTGGCTCAAGAAGAAGCACATTAAGGTCCTGGAGTGGCCTAGCCAGTCTCCAGACCTTAATCCCATAGAAAATCTGTGGAGGGAGCTGAAGGTTCGAGTTGCCAAACGTCAGCCTCGAAACCTTAATGACTTGGAGAAGATCTGCAAAGAGGAGTGGCGGGACAAAATTCCTCCTGAGATGTGTGCAAACCTGGTGGCCAACTACAAGAAACGTCTGACCTCTGTGATTGCCAACAAGGGTTTTGCCACCAAGTACTAAGTCATGTTTTGCAGAGGGGGTCAAATACTTATTTCCCTCATTAAAATGCCAATCAATTTATAACATTTTGACGCGTCTTTCTGGATTTTTTTTTGTTATTCTGTCTCTCACTGTTCAAATAAACCTACCATTAAAACTACAGACTGATCATTTCATTGTCAGTGGGCAAACGTACACAATCAGCAGGGGATCAAATACTTTTTCTTGGTTCTTTCGGTAAAGTCACGTAGAAGGGCAGTAATAAAATAATAAAAATAAAACATAATAAAATGGTATAATAATATAATTATTTTATTGTTTTTCGGTAAAGTCACGTAGAAGGTAAGTAATAAAACAACAAAAAATAAAACAATAAAATAATATAATAGTAATATAAGAATTTTTATGTTTTATTTTTATTATTTTATTATTTCCCTTCTACGTGACTTTACCGAAAGAACCAAGAAGTTGAATCCCTGCAGTCACGAAAGACGCTTTAAATCTAAATTTAGATCAAATACTTGTCCCCTCACTGTAACAATAAAACAGAGTTACAAAGTGGCGAGCCGCGTGAAGACAAACTAAACTAACTCAGGCGAGGGCAGGAGGCAAGGCCCCGCGTGGCCAGGCCGCGCGTTGTAATGTTCCAACGTGGACATCGATTCCAATGCTGCTCAATTGACATCCCTACGAGAGGCTCTACCTTGGTAAACAACAACAACAACCACAACAACAATCACAACAACCACAAGAATTTATCACCTCAGATTTCAGATAAAGCGCGGAGCGGGCAGCTTCCTGTTACCTCGTGACGCCACGCGGCAGCAGAACGTGACATGACGTCACTTCAAGGATACAAGACACTCCCCTCCCACAGATTCAGCAGTGACCATCGCGGAGGTGACGTCACGCACAAGAGCGCGGTGGAGTGTGACGTCACACAGCTGGATTGGAGTTTAAGTTTTTAGATTAAATTTCCATTGCTCCATCTCTTGAACAGAGACCCCTTGGGTGCGTGAGCTCAGCAACAACAACGTGGACATTATTGTGTGTGTACACTGTGTGTGTGTCTACATTGTGTATACACAGTGTGTGTGTGTACACTGTGTGTGTGTGTACACAGCGTGTGTGTACACAGTGTGTGTGTGTGTGTGTACACTGTGTGTGTACACTGTGTGTACACTATGTGTGTGTACACAGTGAGTGTGTGTGTGCATTGTGTGTGTATACTGTGTGTGTACACAGTGAGTGTGTGTACACTGTGTGTGTGTACACTGTGTGTGTACATTGTGTGTGTATACTGTGTGTGTACATTGTGTGTGCACACTATGTGTGTGTGTACACAGTGAGTGTGTGTGTACATTGTGTGTGTACACTGTGTGTGTGTGTACACAGTGAGTGTGTGTGTACATTGTGTGTGTACACTGTGAGTGTGTGTGTGTACATTGTGTGTACACTGTGTGTGTACATTGTGTGTGTATACTGTGTGTGTACATTGTGTGTGCACACTATGTGTGTGTGTACACAGTGAGTGTGTGTGTACATTGTGTGTGTACACTGTGTGTGTGTGTACACAGTGAGTGTGTGTGTACATTGTGTGTGTACACTGTGAGTGTGTGTGTGTACATTGTGTGTATACTGTGTGTGTACATTGTGTGTGTACACTGTGTGTGTGTGTACATTGTGTGTGTACACAGTGAGTGAGTGTACATTGTGTGTGTACACTATGTGTGTGCACACAATATGGTAGCGCATTCTCTATTCATTGCAGAGGTTCAAGGTTCAAATCGGACAGGCACAGCTGGCTACCCCAGTGACATTCACCAAAATATGCGCAGTCTGCTTCACGGCGGATGTAAGACAAGCCACCGTGTCACTCACAGCGCACAGGTCCATTGCATGTTGGTGTCACGGTCTAAATCGTGCTAATTCCAGACATTGTCCAGACATTATCTAGGTTATTTAATTTAGTGTGTTCTTTCTCCCTCTCTCCTAATGTTCAAACTTGCTTACTTCACTACGCGTTTTCCGCACTCATTGACATGTTAATTTTGTCTCTGCCCCCTCCCTCTCTCTGCCCTCGCCCCCTCTGCCTATTTAAGGCCTCGCCACAGAGACGATCTCCCTCTCTGTGCCTGTGTCTCTCTATGTATCTTGGTGATATCTGTCTGCTCATATGTCTGTCTATAGTTTTTCTGGTTAGAATTTTTTGTTGCTATTTCATTTATACCTGATGATGATTGCTTGTGTTGCAATCGAAACGTCGTGATTTTTATTTTACTTTTATTAATTTTAATTTTTACCTCCGTGACTTTACCGAAAAAACCTAAGAATATTATCCAGAAACCCCACAACCACCTTGTGCCACACAGGGGCAGCTGCCACTTAGGGGCGCCCTTCGATTGTTTGAGACGAGATTCCATACGAAACACCGAGTTGCTGAGGCAATTAAGCAAGCAACGTATGAATGCAAATGTGATGTTCATAACGTGGTGAATCCATAAGAGGTGTTTTGGGTTTGATCGCAAAAATATATAAATGTGTCGTTAAAATCCATCACCACCAACTAGTGAGGGTTGTCACGTAAACAGAACGTGACAATTCGTCACTAGCACAGCACTAGTGTATAGTGTAGTGTATAGTGTAGTGTATAGTGTAGTGTATAGTGTAGTGTATAGTGTAGTGTGTAGTGTATAGTGTAGTGTATAGTAGTGTATAATGTAGTGTAGTGTGTAGTGTATAAATAAGTCTTCCCGTTACAGAAGATGTCTTCCCGTTACAGAAGATGTCTTCCAGTTACAGATGTACAGAGGCACAGACACGGAGACAGTTTCAGTTTAAAGTTTCATTTATTTTGAGGTATAACCACGTGACCCATGCGGCAACAAACAAAAAACACGAAGAAATAAAATTCTTAAAATGACGACGCGCAACAGAAACATCCAGGAGAAAAAAAACTTCCCCGATATCAAGCAGCGCATATCAAACAATGACAACCATAATACAATGTACATTAAAGTTATCAGACACAAAGACAGACACACACGCAGAGAGAGAGATGGCTTAGCGAAGTGGCTTATCATCATAGGGACAGACCCAGCAGGTGCCGTGGGTTGACTGCTGTGCCAGGCTAGGTGCATGAGAAAGTCACGGGACAGACCCTGCAGGTGCCATGGATTGACTGCTGTGCCAGGCTAGGTGCATGAGAAAGTCAAGGTACAGACCCTGCAGGTGCCATGGGTTGACTGCTGTGCCAGGCTAGATGCATGAAAAAGTCAAGGTACAGACCCTGCAGGTGCCATGGGTTGACTGCTGTGCCAGGCTGGGTGCATGAGGAGGTCACGGGACAGACCCAGCAGGTGCCGTGGGTTGACTGCTGTGCCAGGCTAGGTGCATGAGAAAGTCACGGGACAGACCCTGCAGGTGCCATGGATTGACTGCTGTGCCAGGCTAGGTGCATGAGAAAGTCAAGGTACAGACCCTGCAGGTGCCATGGGTTGACTGCTGTGCCAGGCTAGATGCATGAAAAAGTCAAGGTACAGACCCTGCAGGTGCCATGGGTTGACTGCTGTGCCAGGCTGGGTGCATGAGGAGGTCACGGGACAGACCCAGCAGGTGCCGTGGGTTGACTGCTGTGCCAGGCTAGGTGCAGGAGGAGGTCACGGGACAGACCCAGCAGGTGCCGTGCTGTGCCAGGCTAGGTGCATGAGGAAGTCACGGGACAGACCCAGCAGGTGCCGTGGGTTGACTGCTGTGCCAGGCTAGGTGCATGAGGAGGAAGTCACGGGACAAACCCTGCAGGTGCCATGGGTTAACTGCTGTGCCAGGCTAGGTGCATGAGGAGGAAGTCACGGGACAGACCCTGCAGGTGCCGTGGGTTGACTGCTGTGCCATGCTAGGTGCATGAGCAAGTCACGGGAATGACCCAGCAGGTGCCATGAGTTGACTGCTGTTCCAGGATAGGTGCATGGGTCTGTGTGGTGAGTCTATGGATCTCTGTGTGGTAAGTCTATGGGTCTCTGTGTGGTGAGTCTATGGGTGTCTGTGTGGTGAGTCTGAGGGTCTCTGTGTGGTGAGTCTGTGGGTCTCTACGTGGTGAGTCTATGGGTCTTTGTGTGGTGAGTCTATGGGTATTTGTGTGGTGAGTCTATGGGTCTCTGTGTAGTGAGTCTATGGATCTCTGTATAGTGAGTCTATGGGTCTTTGTGTGGTGAGTCTATGGGTCTCTGTGTGGTGAGTCTGTGGGTCTCTGTGTGGTGAGTTTATGGGTCTCTGTGTGGTGAGTCTATGGATCTCTGTGTAGTGAGTCTATGGGTCTCTGTGTGGTGAGGCTGTGGGTCTCTGTGTAGTGGGTCTATGGATCTCTGTGTAGTGAGTCTATGGGTCTTTGTGTGATGAGTCTATGGGTCTCTGTGTGGTGAGTCTGTGGGTCTCTGTGTGGTGAGTCTATGGATCTCTGTGTGGTGAGTCTATGGATCTCTGTGTAGTGAGTCTATGGATCTCTGTGTAGTGAGTCTATGGGTCTTTGTGTGATGAGTCTATGGGTCTTTGTGTGGTGAGTCTGTGGGTCTCTGTGTGGTGAGTTTATGGGTCTCTGTGTGGTTAGTCTATGGGTCTCTGTGTAGTGAGTCTATGGATCTGTGTAGTGAGTCTATGGATCTCTGTGTAGTGAGTCTATGGGTCTCTGTGTAGTGAGTCTATGGGTCTCTGTGTAGTGAGTCTATGGGTCTCTGTGTAGTGAGTCTATGGGTCTCTGTGTGGTGAGTCTATGGGTCTCTGTGTAGTGAGTCTATGGATATCTGTGTAGTGAGTCTATGGGTCTTTGTGTGGTGAGTCTATGGGTCTCTGTGTAGTGAGTCTATGGGTCTCTGTGTAGTGAGTCTATGGGTCTCTGTGTAGTGAGTCTATGGGTCTCTGTGTGGTGAGTCTATGGGTCTCTGTGTAGTGAGTCTATGGCTCTCTGTGTAGTGAGTCTATGGGTCTTTGTGTGGTGAGTCTATGGGTCTCTGTGTAGTGAGTCTGTGGGTCTCCACACCCTGGTCACGACAATATTTCGGGAAGCGTTCGAGTTTTCTCGTTTGGCTGTTGCTGTTGTTGTTGCTGTTGTTGTTGTTGCTGTTGTTGTTCCCAGTGAACGGATGAGGACAGAGCGCCTATCCAGAGTTTGAGATCCTGCGAATGGGAGAGAACGTCTCTGCTGAGCACAGGTACCGCACCACGGCAACTACACACACGTAGTAGGTGTTTACCCTTTATACTGGTACAAAAACTGACACCTTTATACAAGGCATCATGTTTGCAATAACCACAACACAAGCAGTCAAAATGCAAACAAATAGAAACAACTCTTTTGTGTTTTATCTCTCTCTCAAATTTAGCATTCTCAGGAAGAACGTAATCAACCAGGTGGGGTGTTGACTGTTATGTTATACTGGTAGGAACAAAGTGGACCAGCCTACAATAGATTATATCGTACGTCCGTTTTTCCGTCCGTCCGTCCGTGTAGCAACATCGCCCCCTACTGCAAACACTTGGCATGACCCTACAAAAACCTTTACTCAGTGACGCTTTCCTGGCTAAACAAGTGTAACATTCCCTTATAATTCCCTCAGATAGCTTTTAATTAAAACATTTCAATTAATGAGGCTTTCCTGGCTAAACAAGTGTAACATTCCCTTATAATTCCCTGAGATAGCTTTTAATTAAAACTTTGAAATTAAATAAAAAACTCACAGCGCCCTAAAGCCTACAGCTAGGCATAAAGCCTCGAACTACGCCTATCACTTTCCCTTCGTATCGTACCCCCGCATGTGTGCAAGGGAGTTAATGTTTAACAATGTTACATTCCCTGATGCTTTTAAATAGAAACATTTAAATTTAAAGCTTTTACATAAATAATAAAAACATTTAAATTTAAAATTAACTCACGGCGGCCTAAAGCCTAGAGCTAGGCCTAAAGCCTAGAACTAGGCCTCAAACTCTATCTTCGTATCGTCCGATTCGGTGTAGCAACATCGCCCCCTACTGCAAACACTTGGCAGGACCCTACAAAAACCTTTAGACTCAGTGGGGCTTTCCTGGCTAAACAAGTGTAATAATACATTATGTTTATATTCTTTGGTTATTCGTTCCTACCAGCCCACCCCGCAGGGTCCTGTTCCGACTCTCTGTTGTATTACATTTCTAAGTATACTAGATTTGTGTTTCCATTTCATTTATACCTGATGACGATTGCTTGCGTTGCAGTCCAAACGTCGTATGCTAGTATTTAATTTATTATTTTCTCTTTATACGTCACTTTACCGAAAGAACCTGTACTGCCACGACGCTTGATTGATTGGTCACTCACGATGCCACTGCCGCTCACCAGGGGGCTCTGCTGCCGCCGCCGCCGCCTTCACAGGCACGCGGCGACCACTGCAAGCGTCACCAGCGGGAGCATTGCCGCCGCCACCACCACGACGCCCACCGTGGGGCTGACGAAGGGGCTCTGAGTCGTCGTGGCGACCGCCTCTTCTTCTGACGAGGAGCGGGCTGGGGGTGGGGGGTCGGGGGGTCACGGAGAGCAGAGAGAAATCCAGCAACGGCGAGCGTCGTAGTCGCCCGTGCCACGAGCGATGTGACTTTTCATCGATAATAAAAAACACTGGGACCGGACTCATTTCACTGCCTTGGTGACCCTCCTGGTTCGTCTTTCATAATCAGCGGCCACCATCGATCTACCTGATACACGAACCCCCCTGGAGACTAGACAAGCCATCGCCGCCATCTTGTGCACAGCGATCCAACTGGCTCCATTGAAGCTGTCCGGCAAATGAAAAACATCGTGGACTTTTCCCACAAATCTCACTTGCGATTGCGCAAGGAAATCGACGCAACCGCAGGGAGAGAGACACGCGGACAACAAACGTACAGGCATCGTCAGGGTCAGGATCGAACCCGCAAACTCCTGCGCATCGGGCGAGGTAGTTAACATTTTGGCGTCGCTGCGATCGTGGCGGGAGGGAGGAGAGGAACTCACCGTCGTCAGCGCTGGCACCTCCACCGCTGCCTGGCGGCGTGCATGCCGACGCTGTGCTCACGCCGTAGAAGCACTGCCGAGTGGTTGTGGTGGTGGTGGTGCTATCGGCGGTCGTGGCGTCGGTTGCGGCGGTGGTGGTGATGTAGTCCCAGAGGCCTGTGTCCCCGCCCTGCGGCGTGCGTGGTGTGGCGCTGGGCCGTGCCGGGTCACCGCGTGACACCGCTCCCGGCTCCGAGCTGCTGCTGGCGACTGTGGGGGGACAGTTACCAATGGGAAGGGGAGACAGCGGCGAGCGATTGGCAAAGCAGCCTGAATGTTTATAACCGACAAAGATGCTGCGTTAGCGGGGGGATCCACGTGTCTTTGCGAGCGAGAGAAGGGAGGGAGGGCATGGACGTGGCCGAGACGACCTCTGCTGGACCCATAGACTCATCACACAGAGACCCATAGACTCATGAGTCTATGGGTCTCTGTGTGGTGAGTCTGGGTCTGTGTAAGTCTATGGGTCTCTGTGTGATGAGTCTATGGGTCTGTGTGAGTCTATGGGTCTCTGTGTGATGAGTCTATGGGTCTCTGTGTGGTGAGTCTGGGTCTGTGTAAGTCTATGGGCCTCTGTGTGATGAGTCTATGGGTCTCTGTGTGATGAGTCTATGGGTCTCTGTGTGGTGAGTCTATGGGTCTCTGTGTAGTGAGTCTATGGATCTCTGTGTAGTGAGTCTATGGGTCTTTGTGTGGTGAGTCTATGGGTCTCTGTGTAGTGAGTCTGTGGGTCTCCACACCCTGGTCACGACAATATTTCGGGAAGCGTTCGAGTTTTCTCGTTTGGCTGTTGCTGTTGTTGTTGCTGTTGTTGTTGTTGCTGTTGTTGTTCCCAGTGAACGGATGAGGACAGAGCGCCTATCCAGAGTTTGAGATCCTGCGAATGGGAGAGAACGTCTCTGCTGAGCACAGGTACCGCACCACGGCAACTACACACACGTAGTAGGTGTTTACCCTTTATACTGGTACAAAAACTGACACCTTTATACAAGGCATCATGTTTGCAATAACCACAACACAAGCAGTCAAAATGCAAACAAATAGAAACAACTCTTTTGTGTTTTATCTCTCTCTCAAATTTAGCATTCTCAGGAAGAACGTAATCAACCAGGTGGGGTGTTGACTGTTATGTTATACTGGTAGGAACAAAGTGGACCAGCCTACAATAGATTATATCGTACGTCCGTTTTTCCGTCCGTCCGTCCGTGTAGCAACATCGCCCCCTACTGCAAACACTTGGCATGACCCTACAAAAACCTTTACTCAGTGACGCTTTCCTGGCTAAACAAGTGTAACATTCCCTTATAATTCCCTCAGATAGCTTTTAATTAAAACATTTCAATTAATGAGGCTTTCCTGGCTAAACAAGTGTAACATTCCCTTATAATTCCCTGAGATAGCTTTTAATTAAAACTTTGAAATTAAATAAAAAACTCACAGCGCCCTAAAGCCTACAGCTAGGCATAAAGCCTCGAACTACGCCTATCACTTTCCCTTCGTATCGTACCCCCGCATGTGTGCAAGGGAGTTAATGTTTAACAATGTTACATTCCCTGATGCTTTTAAATAGAAACATTTAAATTTAAAGCTTTTACATAAATAATAAAAACATTTAAATTTAAAATTAACTCACGGCGGCCTAAAGCCTAGAGCTAGGCCTAAAGCCTAGAACTAGGCCTCAAACTCTATCTTCGTATCGTCCGATTCGGTGTAGCAACATCGCCCCCTACTGCAAACACTTGGCAGGACCCTACAAAAACCTTTAGACTCAGTGGGGCTTTCCTGGCTAAACAAGTGTAATAATACATTATGTTTATATTCTTTGGTTATTCGTTCCTACCAGCCCACCCCGCAGGGTCCTGTTCCGACTCTCTGTTGTATTACATTTCTAAGTATACTAGATTTGTGTTTCCATTTCATTTATACCTGATGACGATTGCTTGCGTTGCAGTCCAAACGTCGTATGCTAGTATTTAATTTATTATTTTCTCTTTATACGTCACTTTACCGAAAGAACCTGTACTGCCACGACGCTTGATTGATTGGTCACTCACGATGCCACTGCCGCTCACCAGGGGGCTCTGCTGCCGCCGCCGCCGCCTTCACAGGCACGCGGCGACCACTGCAAGCGTCACCAGCGGGAGCATTGCCGCCGCCACCACCACGACGCCCACCGTGGGGCTGACGAAGGGGCTCTGAGTCGTCGTGGCGACCGCCTCTTCTTCTGACGAGGAGCGGGCTGGGGGTGGGGGGTCGGGGGGTCACGGAGAGCAGAGAGAAATCCAGCAACGGCGAGCGTCGTAGTCGCCCGTGCCACGAGCGATGTGACTTTTCATCGATAATAAAAAACACTGGGACCGGACTCATTTCACTGCCTTGGTGACCCTCCTGGTTCGTCTTTCATAATCAGCGGCCACCATCGATCTACCTGATACACGAACCCCCCTGGAGACTAGACAAGCCATCGCCGCCATCTTGTGCACAGCGATCCAACTGGCTCCATTGAAGCTGTCCGGCAAATGAAAAACATCGTGGACTTTTCCCACAAATCTCACTTGCGATTGCGCAAGGAAATCGACGCAACCGCAGGGAGAGAGACACGCGGACAACAAACGTACAGGCATCGTCAGGGTCAGGATCGAACCCGCAAACTCCTGCGCATCGGGCGAGGTAGTTAACATTTTGGCGTCGCTGCGATCGTGGCGGGAGGGAGGAGAGGAACTCACCGTCGTCAGCGCTGGCACCTCCACCGCTGCCTGGCGGCGTGCATGCCGACGCTGTGCTCACGCCGTAGAAGCACTGCCGAGTGGTTGTGGTGGTGGTGGTGCTATCGGCGGTCGTGGCGTCGGTTGCGGCGGTGGTGGTGATGTAGTCCCAGAGGCCTGTGTCCCCGCCCTGCGGCGTGCGTGGTGTGGCGCTGGGCCGTGCCGGGTCACCGCGTGACACCGCTCCCGGCTCCGAGCTGCTGCTGGCGACTGTGGGGGGACAGTTACCAATGGGAAGGGGAGACAGCGGCGAGCGATTGGCAAAGCAGCCTGAATGTTTATAACCGACAAAGATGCTGCGTTAGCGGGGGGATCCACGTGTCTTTGCGAGCGAGAGAAGGGAGGGAGGGCATGGACGTGGCCGAGACGACCTCTGCTGGACCCATAGACTCATCACACAGAGACCCATAGACTCATGAGTCTATGGGTCTCTGTGTGGTGAGTCTGGGTCTGTGTAAGTCTATGGGTCTCTGTGTGATGAGTCTATGGGTCTGTGTGAGTCTATGGGTCTCTGTGTGATGAGTCTATGGGTCTCTGTGTGGTGAGTCTGGGTCTGTGTAAGTCTATGGGCCTCTGTGTGATGAGTCTATGGGTCTCTGTGTGATGAGTCTATGGCTCTGTGTGAGTCTATGGGTCTCTGTGTGATGAGTCTATGGGTCTCTGTGTGATGAGTCTATGGGTCTCTGTGTGATGAGTCTATGGGTCTCTGTGTGATGAGTCTGTGGGTCTCTGTGTGGTGAGTCTGTGGGTCTCTGTGTGGTGAGTCTGTGGGTCTCTGTGTGGTGAGTCTGTGGGTCTCTGTGTGGTGAGTCTGTGGGTCTCTGCATGATGAGTCTATGGGTCTGTGTGAGTCTATCGGTCTCAGTGTGATGAGTCTATGGGTCTCTGTGTGATGAGTCTATGGGTCTGTGTGAGTCTATGGGTCTCTGTGTGATGAGTCTGTGGGTTTCGGTGTGATGAGTCTATGGGTCTGTGTGAGTCTATCGGTCTCTGTGTGATGAGTCTATGTGTCTCTGTGTGATGAGTCTATGGGTCTCTGTGTGATGAGTCTATGGGTCTCTGTGTGATGAGTCTATGGGTCTCTGTGTGATGAGTCTGTGGGTCTCTGTGTGGTGAGTCTGTGGGTCTCTGTGTGATGAGTCTGTGGGTCTCTGTGTGGTGAGTCTGTGGGTCTCTGTGTGGTGAGTCTGTGGGTCTCTGCATGATGAGTCTATGGGTCTGTGTGAGTCTATGGGTCTCTGTGTGATGAGTCTGTGGGTTTCGGTGTGATGAGTCTATGGGTCTGTGTGAGTCTATCGGTCTCTGTGTGATGAGTCTATGTGTCTCTGTGTGATGAGTCTATGGGTCTCTGTGTGATGAGTCTATGGGTCTCTGTGTGATGAGTCTATGGGTCTCTGTGTGATGAGTCTATGGGTCTGTGTGAGTCTATCGGTCTCAGTGTGATGAGTCTATGGGTCTCTGTGTGATGAGTCTATGGGTCTCTGCATGATGAGTCTATGGGTCTGTGTGAGTCTATCGGTCTCAGTGTGACGAGTCTATGGGTCTCTGTGTGATGAGTCTATGGGTCTGTGTGAGTCTATGGGTCTCTGTGTGGTGAGTCTATGGTTCTGTGTGAGTCTATCGGTCTCGTTGTGATGAGTCTATCGGTCTCGGTGTGCAAACCTTCGACGTAGAGGCGTGCCTGGAGCTGCTGGTGGTGCAGCTTGTTGACTGCGTAGCAGGTGTACGTGTCGGAGTCGGCAGGCGACAGGTCCGAGATGAGCAGCGTGCCGTTGGCGAAGGTTTGGTGGCGCTCGCTCGCCAGGGATGCGCCGTGGTCGCCCTGGAACCTGGCGGTGCGCGGCGTAAGCAAAGAGGGGGGGGGGGGGAGGGAGTCTTGAGTGTTGTACACAGTGAAACTGCTGTGTGTGTGTGTTGTACACTCACACACAGCAGTTTCACTGTGTGCGTTGTACACACACACACAGCAGTTTCACTGTGTGTGTTGTACACACACACACAGCAGTTTCACTGTGTGTGTTGTACACACACACACAGCAGTTTCACTGTGTGTGTCACACACACATACAGCAGTTCTTCATCTGCGGACAGCTGCTTGCGTTGTGGCCGAAACGTCGTGAGAATTGTATTTTATTATGTTCTATTTTTATAATTTTATTATTTCCCTTCTACGTGATGACTTTACCGAAAGAACCAAGAAGATGAATCCCTGCAGTCACGAAAGCTTTAAATCAGTATTAGGGTTAGAGAATTACCAGTATGAACTACACTACGTCATCCTTGACAGTGTTTAGTTCATGGAGGCAGTAAAGTAGCCGGGCCAGCGTCGGTCTCACCACAGGATGTTGGGACGTGGCAACCCAAACACGGCACATTCTAAGTACGCGGCCTGTCCCTCTGTGGCCGTGTACAGCCTGTCCGGCTTCGACAGCATCCGTGGGGCCACGGCTGTGGGAGAGGTGGGGGGGGGCAGAGACAGGGGGAGGGAGGGTTGCTGAGTTAGAGGAATGTTGTAGTAGGTTTTAACCCTTTTAAACTGGTACAAAACTGACACCTTTATTCAAGGCATCATGTTTGCAATAACCACAACACAAGTAGTCAAAAAAGCAAACAAAAAGAAGTAACTCTAATAATGATAATAATATGCACTGTCCTTGATACAACTCAAACACAGTGCAATATCAGAGTATTGAGAGCTCTAAGTAAGCATTTACACTATGAGATCTCTTTTACCAGTGGTACGCCTTCTGGTGTCATCTAGTCCAACACCAATGGGGACTAGGCTCTAAAGAAAGCTGTCTCGGGTGTGGACCAATCAACATCAAAGACAGTGCATATTATTATCATTATCAGAATTGCTTCTTTTTGTTTGCTTTTTTGACTACTTGTGTTGTGGTTATTGCAAACATGATGCCTTGAATAAAGGTGTCAGTTTTGTACCAGTTTAAAAGGGTAAAAATCTACTACTATATTTTGCCACTGCTAAAAGAGATCTCACAGTGTAGAGGAATGTTGTGGAACCACAGCAGAGATGCCACCAGGTGAAGCAGGAGGAGATCTTGGGGGGTGGTGGTGGCAGGAGTTGACGAGGGAAGCTTCAGGAGGGAAGTGAGAGAGAGAGACAGGAGATTGGAGAATGAGGAGCGGAGGGAGACACTGAGTGGTTATCCCTCCACGGAACACAGGAGGTGGAATGTGGAGGGGGAGGGAGGAGAGGGAGGATTTGAAGGGGGGAGCAACACGAGGAGAAGCAAGACAGATGTTTACCGAGAGGACTCACACAGAGACCCACAGACTCACATAGAGACCCACAGACTCACACAGAGACCCATATACACACACTGAGACACATCTATATATATAAAATCGTGCATGTCTGTCTGTCTGTGTATGTGTGTGTGGATTTCGGACCATACGCACTTTCATTGGACGGCGGTTGCCCCTGGCAACAGCTAACGACGCCTTCGCCGCTTTCATTGGACGGCGGTTGCCCCTGGCAACGAGTAGCAACTTTTCGCCGCGGGGTGGACGCCATTTTTAATAGCGCGGGGGGGGGGGGGGACCGGCACCCGTACCCAGCGTTCGCCAGGTGGGAAAATCAGGCAAGGCGTGAGGCTCTGCACGGTGCTAGGCCTCGACACCCAACACGCCACTCTGAGGTAAATTCATACAAATTTCACGTCCTCTACAGAGTGGCGAGGGAGGCAGAGTGGCGAGTGAGGGACTCAGCCTCAAAACGAGTAACTGGTGTGGCGTATTAACATCGCCACTGGGGAGACAAAGGCGGCCGGCCGTGGTGGATACAAGTCCCGGGCGAAGCCGGGTAGTACAGCTAGTAGACTTACACAGACACAGACACTCATAGACTCACACAGAGACCCAGAGACTCACACACAAACTCACACAGAGATCCACACTCACACAGAGACCCAGAGACTCACACAGAGACCCATAGACTCACACAGAGAACCATAGACTCACACATAGACCCATAGACTCACCACACAGAGACCCACAGACTCACACAGAGACCCACAGACTCACACAGAGACCCACAGACTCACATAGAGACCCACAGACTCACCACACAGAGACCCACAGACTCACCACACAGAGACCGACAGACTCACCACACAGAGACCCACAGATTCGCACAGAGACTCAGTCGTCCTTCCCCCGCACCTCCGACCGTCATAGTTGGCTACGTGCGGCTCTCACCCAGAACGTTGACGTAGGCGTTGGCCAGGATGGTGCCGTGACGGTTGGAGGCCTGGCACTGGTACACGCCGGTGTCTTCCTCCCGCAGCCGGGTCAGCGTCAGGAAGTTGCGGTCCACCCGCCGGTCCGGCACCGCGGGGGCTTCTGCTCCGTGGCACGGCGGCACGACGCCCGGCACGGTTTGGCGCGGTCTCGGCGCACGATGCGGAACGATTTTAACCACGATGTGGAATGGTCTGAGCGCGATTTGGCATTGTTTGGCAGGATGCATTTAGCGCAACGCGGCGTGATCCGGCTCACTTCGCTACGTCCTGTGGGTGAGCGTGCGACCGGCTGGGTGAGGGCGTGCACATTGCGGGCAAGTGAGCGGGCGAGTGAGCGGACGAGTGAGCGGGCGAGTGAGTGGGCAGGTGAGCGGGCGGGTGAGCGGGCGAGTGAGCGGACGAGTGAGCGGGCGAGTGAGCGGGGGGTGAGCGGGCGGGTGAGCGGGCGGTGAGCGGGCCAGTGAGCGGGCGAGTGAGCGGGCGAGTGAGCGGGCGGGTGAGTGGGCGGGTGAGCGGGCGGGTGAGCGGGCGAGTGAGCGGACGATGTGAGCGGGCGGTGATGCGGGCGAGTGAGCGGGCGATGATGAGCGGGCGAGGTGAGCGGATGAGTGAGCGGGCGAGTGAGTGGGCGACGTGAGCGGGCGACTGGTTGACCGAAGCGTGTGATTTTACCGCGATCGGTCGACCGAGCGATCGGCTGACGAGCGTGTGCACGTGCACGTCGGTGGACAAGCGGGCGAGCGAGCGTGCGATCGATCCGCTGAGTGAGCGGGCGGGGCGACTGTGGGCGAGCGAGACTGACCCCCCCCCCCCCCCCCGCGTCTCACCGTCGATGGGCACACCGTTTGAGGAACCAGCGGATGGTCGGTGCGGGGATTCCGCTTGCGAAGCACGTGAGCTTGGCGCTGTCCCCCGGCGCGTAGCTGCGGCTCTCTGGCAGCGGAGCGAACCAGTGCGGCTTCGCTGCAGAGGGCGGGAGGGTGGGGGGGGGCGGGGGGAGGAGGAGGGGGAGCGAGGGGGAGAGGAGGAGGGGGGAGGAGGAAAAGGGGGGTAAGGGGGTAAGGAGGAGGAGAGGGGGGAGGAGGAGGCAGGGGGGAGGAGGAGGGGGGGAGGAGGGGGGGGAGGAGGAGGAGGGGGGGAGGAGGAGGGGGGGGAGGAGGGAGGGGGGAGGAGGAGGAGGGAGGAAGAGGAGGAGGGGGGGCGGAGGGGACAGGGGGGGAGGAGGGGTTAGACAATGTCCCTTGCTTGTCAACTAGACATCACACATGTGTGGTTACCAGGCAGGTCCACTGAGCTACGTAGCTCACAGGCGGACCGGCTCTCGGACGAACAAACCCACGTGACTTTCACACGGCACCAGCAAGTGTCGCGCGGCACCAGCGAGTGTCAAGGCAGAACCAGACAGGGGGGTGGGTGGGTGGGGGGGGGGTCCCCACCTGCGATAGGGAAAGGCGGCTGATGGAAATGAACAAAGCGAGGTGTCAGTCACCATCGGTGTGGCCGGCTTCCTATAGACAGGGACCACCACCCCAGCAGCAGCAGCACCACCAGACAGCGGAGGGAGAATGGAGGCAGACCCCCGGCTGTGAATGGGAACTCGAGGTTGTTGCCGGGTTCGTAGCGGAGTGGCGCTAACACCTGAGCCACCACTCCGCCACGCGCACACACGCACACACACGCACACACACACACACGCACACACACACACGCACACACACGCACGCAGGCAGGCACACGCACGCAGGCACACGCACACGCACGCACACACACACACGCACACACACACACGCAGGCAGGCACACGCACGCAGGCACACGCACACGCATGCACACACACACGCAGGCGCACACACACACACGCAGGCACACACGCAGGCACACGTACGCACACACACACAGGCACACACGCAGGCACACGCACACACACGCACGCAGACACAGGCACGCACACACACGCACGCAGACACACGCACGCACACACACACACACGCACGCACACACGTAGGCACACACACAGGCACGCACACACGCAGGCACACACACACGCAGGCACACACACATACACACAGGCACACGCACGCACACATACACAGGCACACACACACAGGCACACAGACACACACACAGGCACACACAGACACACACAGGCGCACACGCACACAGGCACACAGACACACACACACAGGCACACACACACACAGACACACACAGGCACACGCACGCAGGCACACGCACGCACACACATACACACGCACGCACACACAGGTGAACACAGACACACGCAGGCACACACAGGTGCACACAGGCACACATACACACACAGGCACAAACACACACAGGCACGCACATAGACACACACACACGCACACACACAGGCACACACACAGGCACACACACAGGCACACACATGCACGCACACGCACAGACGCAGGCACACACACAGGCACACGCACGCACACGCACGCACACGCACGCACACACACACGCACGCACACAGGCGCACGCACACGCACACGCAGGCACACGCACGCACACACACGCACGCACACACGCAGGCACACACACAGGCGCACGGACGCACACACGCAGGCACACGCAGGCACACGCACGCACAGGTGCACACAGACACAGGCACACAGACACACACACAGGCACAAACACACACACACAGACACACACACAGGCGCAAACACACACACACACACAGGTGCACACACACACACACAGGCGCACACCTTCCACGGTGACCGTGACGGTGTGCAGCGCCACGCCCTCGCTGTTGACGGCGCGGCACTGGTAGCTGCCGCCGTGTGACAGCGTCGCGTTGCGGATGGCCAGCGTCGTGCCGGGGTCGTGCCGGCCTCGTGCCGGAGCCGTGCCGGGGGGTGCGGCGAGGGGGGCGGCTTCCTCATCCGACGACAACAACATCCCACCCCACTTGCTCCAGCTCACCTCCGGCGTGGGGCTACGCACACACACACAGGGAACGCACACGCACACACACGCGCGCACGTGTGTGTGTGTGTGTGCACGTGTGTGTGTGTCAGTTGACCCGTGGCACCTGCTGGGTCTGCCCCGTGACCTCCTGCCAGCGGGCGTTCGACACTTCACGTGGTAGCCTCAAGGCGCACATGGCCTGGCGCAAGTGACGTCAACGCCACTTAGTGGCGAATGGCGGTTGTTGTTGTGTTGCACTTGTGTGTGTGTGAAGTACCCGTCGAAGACGCTTGACAACGGAGTTGAGGCACACGTATATTTATTTAACAAGTTGCCAGTACAGGACAGCCCTAGAGGGGGTAGCGGCCCCCTCACCCGTATAACTCAGGGAATACCCCTAGCTATCCATAGCCTATCCCCTGAGTCCTCCACTAAGAGCTAGGGGAGGCTGTCTGGCCCGACACTGGTAATCGGGCTCGGTACCCGGAGTCCCAGAGCACTGGCTCTGGTTCACGGGACCACGCCACTGGCTCGAGCCTGATCCCGTGGGGCCCTGATAAGGGCGGCGATCAGGGGGAGTCCAGGGCTCTAGCTACGACGTCTTCCGACTTCTTAGCTTAACTATAACATAACTGACTAAGCCCATATAACGACCCCTTTTTATACCCAACCCTCCTTGAGGGGTGGGGCCCCGGGGGATCGTAACGCCGAACCAGCCCCCCCCAGGGTGTCTGGCTCGGACGTCGCAGAGGGCATCTCCCTGTGCACACACGTAGCCCCGCCCACTGTGTTTCTTTCCCATAGGCTGCCATGCATAACGGCCCTCTCTCCAACATCCCTACATCACTCCCCCCCGCATAGCTCGCAGCCGTCCCGGCTGCAACAATTTCAACCAATGAATCTTTACCCCTTGACTCCCCCCGTGTGTGCCCCATTTTTTCCATTTAACAGAACGAGAATTAAACAACAACACTAACAATGCCCCTAAAGGGAGAACAAACCGACGCGCCCCCCCCCCCCCGAATAAATACGAAATCCGTAGAGGCAAGATATGTACATTTCCCGGAACCCTCAGCGCACGCACAACACGCACACAAGACGCACACACACACACAGCCATAATACAACAACGCGCCAAGAGCGCCACACGAACGCAGCGTCCAGCAACAATAGCACACGAAAGTGTACCAGAAAACGCAAAAAAAATAAAAAAAAATTTTCTTCTTATTTTCGTTTCGTTTTCACTTCTTGTTCGCGTTCCAGTGTTTTTATAAGAGTCTGCGCATTTTAGCGCGCGTCCTTGCCGCAGGCCCGTCACAAGGGCCAACCTCAGATGGCGGACCATTCGGTGGCCGCTGTCCCATCCGAGGCGAGTCCGCAATTGGAGTGGCGGGACCCTCGGCATCCCCCGTGAGGGATGTGCGCGAGCCCGTCATTCCGGGAGAACCTGGGGGCGGGGCAACCGGCAAGACGTCAGGTGAGATCAACAGAGGCGGACCCTCCGGGTCGGTCGACCCCTCACATGCTTGGCCCTGCGCGTGTGGAGCAGAGTCCCGCACCGCAACGAAGGGTTTTAGTCTAGAGGGGTGAACGAACCACCGGCGCCTCCCCCACTTGATACGAACGCACTGCGGTCGCAAAACCTCGACCACCTCGACGGGGCCCCGCCATGGCCGTACCAGTTTCGAGGAGGTCGCAAGCGGTACCTGGGGACAGTGCAGCCATGCCCTGTCCCCTGGCTTCCACTGCAGCACGTGCGCGCGCGCGAGTCTGAGGCGCTCATTCGCCTTTTGGCGCATGCGGGAATTGAGCATGGCAGCATCCCGCGCCTCAGTTAGCTTTCGAAGGTTAAATTTAACGTGCTCGTCCAATTTAATTTTACCTAGAGGCGCGGGGATCTGCAGCTGTGCCCGAACAGGTGGGTCATGTTCGCGACCATACATGAGAAAGAAGGGTGAAAATCCCGTGGCAGCATGGGGGGCCAATCGATATGCTGCCAGGACCCCCTGAATTTGCAAGTCCCAATTGGTCTGTGACTCCGAAACCAGGTGCGACAACATAGACGTGATGGTACGATGCAGACGCTCGACCATCCCGTCAGTTTGTGGGTGATAGGGAGAGGTACGAATCTTCTTTGTACCTAGGAGCTCACAGACTTGTTTGAGGAGGTTCCCGGAAAAATTTTTACCCTGGTCGGTCAGCAGCCGCTCCGGAGCACCTTTGTCCATGACGTAGCCTTGGACAAAGGCGTCCACGATGGCTGCTGCCGACTGATTTGCCAGGGGCCAGGCCATAGGCCAGCGTGTGAAGTATTCGACCCCTGTTAGCAAATATCTATTGCCCCTAGGGGTGGCGGGAAACGGCCCCAGGATATCCAACGCTACGAGTTCGTTCACCCTGGAGACTGTGATGGACTGCAACGGCGGGTTCGACTCCCGAGCTGGTGGTTTGCGTTGCGCACACCGGGGGCATGCTGCCAGGAGATCCGTGACATCCCGTGTCATGCCCGGCCAAAAAAAATCCAGCTGGAGCGAGGCGAGGGTCTTTTGGGTACCCAGGTGGAGGAGGCGCTCATGAGCAGCCCACACCACCTTACCCCGTAACCCCGCAGGAACTACCAGCCGGTGACGGTGGGATTTACCGTCCCAATGCATGAGCAAGCCCGCGTGTATTTCCCAATTGTCGGCATCACCCGTCCCACACCCCCTCTCCCTGGCGCGACGACGCAGCGCGAGGAGGGAGGCGTCCTCCATCTGGAGGCGTCCCCACTCAATCACAGGCAACCCAAGCAGGGAATCCCTTCCCTGTTTCCCGATCTCATCGGGGAGCGATGTGTCAACATCGGCGGCGGCCGCCAGGACTGGAACCGTCATGTCCCCAGCTGGCTTGCAACGCCCCGACCCCAGGAGGCATGCGCATTCGGAGGTGGTTGGCATGCGCGACAGAGCGTCCGCATTTGTGTGGCGAATGCCCTTACGATAGGTGGTGTCAAAATCGAAATCCTGGAGGACCTCCAGCCATCGGGACAATTGTCCCGATGGCTGTTGAACCTTCAGGGCGTACTGCAGTGCCGCATGATCCGTACGGACAGTGAAATGCTGACCGTACAGATATGGGCGGTACTGTTGGATGAAGAAAACAATTGCCAACAGTTCTCTACGGGTGACACAATATTTTTGCTCCGCTGGAGACAACACCCGACTGCCGTACGCAACCACCCGTTCCACGCCATCAACCACCTGGGAAAGCACGCCTCCGATACCTGTGTTGCTCGCGTCGGTGTCGAGCAAAAACGGCCTCGAAAATCGGGGTAAGTCAAAGGAGGAGCCTTCACCAATGCATCCCGAAGGGAGCAGAAAGCTACTTCCTCATCCCGACCCCAGTGGAACCGAACCCCTTTTGATGTCAAAGCATGTAGGGGTTTGGCAATTGTAGCAAAATTAGCGACGAACCGTCGGTAATATGAAGCGAAGCCAATAAAACTCCTCACCTCCCCCACCGAGGTCGGAATTGGCCAGGAGCTGACACACTGCGTTTTGGCGGGATCGGTAGCAATACCCGAGCGCCCCACGATGTGCCCCAAATAACGCACTGACTCGCGAAACAAATAGCATTTTTGGGGCTTAAATTTCAAATTAGCAGCCCGCATCCTTTGGAAAACCGCCCGCAGCCTCTGGAGATGTTCGTCAAAGGTTCTTCCAAAAACAATTACGTCATCCAATAAATCAGGCACGATTCCCATTGCAATCCAGCCAAAACCAATTCCATCAACCGCTGGAAGGTTGCCGGCGCTGAGTGTAAGCCCATCGGCAACCGGTTGAATTGGAACAGGCCGTGCGGTGTACGGAAAGCGGTTTTTAGGCTTCGAATCATCGTCCAGAGGAAGCTGCCAGAATCCCGAAAGTAAATCTAGTGTGGAGAAGAATCGCGCTCCCGCCAAGGCGTCCAGCGATTCGTCCATCCGTGGGAGCGGGTATGCGTCGGCAACCGAAACCTTATTAAGGCGACGGAAATCTACGCAAAACCGCAACGAGCCATCCTGTTTCTTAACCAGGACAATCGGTGCTCCCCAAGGGCTGGTAGAGGGAGAGATAATGTCGGCGGCTAACATGTCATCGACAGCCGATTTGACATGGTCCTTTTCGGCGGGACTCAACCGAAAAGGATTTTGGCGAATAGGCGCGCTGTCACCCGTGTCAATATGGTGACGCAGCAGGTGAGTACAACCCAAATCGTATTTATTCCGACTGAAAACGTCGGAAAATTCCTTTAGCAGCGATCTAAGCCGTTGGCGCTCTAAATTGGACAGGTTCGTCGATCCCGCACAAAGCGCGTCGAGCCACCCTTCATCGCCGTCCGAATGCGGGTGCGTCCGAGCAGCAGTGTCAATGTGGTTCACGGCAGGTTCCTCGCAGGGCACCGGCGTCGCTGTGAGCGAGCACAGTCCCTTGGGGAACCACTACTGTCTGCGACCCGACATTGAGGACCGCGATGAAGGGATCCTCGTCCCCCCTTACGATGGTCTGGGCCGGAATTAAATGAGGCCCATTAACCCCGGCCCTAGACGGCCCCAGCACAACACCCTGATCCCCAACACCCTTAGCGAAGGGCCTACGAAGTTTAAGAGGTACCAGCATTTGTGCCCCCGGCGGCACACGCACTGTTTTTACGACGAACGCCGGGTACCGTCCGCGAACGCCGTCCGAGTCGCTACAGGGGAAGGCAGGAACGCCATACGTCGCCCCGACGGAAGCTCAATGCATCCTTGGTCGATCAAAATACGAATTGGCATCCTGCCCAAGAAGTCCGTCCCCAGCAGGCACGGAACTGCCAGTGAGGAGGAGACAAAAATCGGCCCCGACAATTTGATGTCCCCGATAGAAATTTGCGCTCGAATCTGTCCCACGATGCCGAGAGAGCCCCCGTTAGCGGCATAGAAAGGGACATTAACCGGTAGCAAAGGACGGCTCTGCACCGGTAGAATATTGTAAATTAGTTCCGAAATAATTGTCGCCGATGCCCCTGTATCGACTATGATGCGTACCTCCACCCCATCAATGTAACCGACCACGGCCGACGATCCCGACGCCGCGGCCACCACGCGATGGGCCAACACGGACCACCGCTCGGGCTCGATTTGAGTCCCCGCAGTGATCCGCGCCGGTCCAATCGCAGCGCCCCACCGGCCCCCCGTTCGTTACGGTGCGAGAGTGTGCGACAGGTGGGTGCGTTGGCCAAACATGTGAGGTGCCGCGACTCGCCGGATCATGGTGCTGGAGCTTGGGAGGAGGAAGAGGAGGGCCGGCGTCCTGTCGAGGCGTCGTCCCCCGCTGTCGAGGAGAACGGCACCCCGAGGCGACATGGCCCCGGATGCCGCAGTTGAAGCACCGCGGGAGCGCCGATGGAGACGATGGACGGTCGAAACGCCTCGGCCCGTCCCGACCCGGCCGCGCCCCCGTTGTCTGTTGCCGTCGATGGTCGACGGCATAAAGTTCTTCTGACGGAAGGGTGGCTGCAGCCACCGCACGCCCAGCCGATGCCCTGTTTGCCTTTCGCCGCTGCTGCAGTAAGGTTGGCGTGGAGGAGTCGCGCAGCCTGGAGGGAGGTCATTTCTGCATCCCCTTGTGCGATGACGACGATGTCGAGGTCGTCCGCCAAGAGGAGGATCTTCTCCGCGACCATTGCGTCCACGCCGTCGTCGTCCATGCGGGGGAAAGGCTGTTTTTGCCAGCGCCAGAAGACTTGTCCGGAAAGCCAGAGGCGACTCTTTTTCACCCCGCCTGCGATCGTAGAACTGCTGACGGCATTCGGCTGAAGGTCCATAGACCCCGGCCAGCAGCTGTAGCGCCATTGGTAGTGTAGCCGCTTGTCTTTTTGGCGCCGACGTGAGTGCGGCTGAGCGCGTCCCCATCGAGGAGCGCCGGCAAGCGCGCAAAGGGCCTCCTCGTCGGACCCACCGCGCCATCTCCTGATGGGCGAGGAAGCGTCGCCGGAAGCCGCCCCAGTCACCCTCCGCACCGATGAATTCCTTCAGCGGGGGCAGCCTTTGGTGAAGCGCCAGCGGTCGATGTGGACTCCCGCAGGTTGCTTTCACCTCCCTTTGGCGGTGCCTCGGCGCGACCTGGCGATGGCCATCGCCTGTCGCTGGCAGCGATGACGCATCCTTCGGCTGCGATGACGCTGCAGCCCCGGCGACGGCGATGTCGGAGCCGATGTCTAAGCTGGCCACGCCCCGAACAGCCGCGGCGTCCATGGCGGGAAATTCAAATTGTGAAGTCGCTGAAATGGCGGGAAAGTTGCTCGTCCGCCGGTTCTCCTCGCCCTGCGGTTGGACCACCAGCCCCCAACCGCGTAATGCCTTCCAGTGTGGCGGCAGCGGCATAAAGTAGCTCCGCCAGCCGTTCGTGAGCCAGTCGTAGTGCATCTGGCTGCGGCCCCTCTCCATGCTGACGTCCCGGTGAGAAGGCGCCAGGCTCCGGCTGCACCCCATCTTGTTGCTCTGTCTCGGGCTCGGCGATCTCCGCGGCGTCCTCCTCTTGTGGTACCCTGGTCCGAGCTGTATGGCGCGTTTCCATTTTTACCACTTCTGACGCCAGATGAAGTACCCGTCGAGAGACGCTTGACAACGGAGTTGAGGCACACGTATATTTATTTAACAAGTTGCCAGTACAGGACAGCCCTAGAGGGGTAGCGGCCCCCTCACCGTATAACTCAGGGAATACCCCTAGCTATCCATAGCCTATCCCTGAGTCCTCCACTAAGAAGCTAGGGGAGGCTGTCTGGCCCGACACTGGTAATCGGGCCTCGGTACCCGGAGTCCCAGAGCACTGGCTCTGGTTTCACTGGGACCACGCCACTGGCTCGAGCCTGATCCCGTGGGGCCCTGATAAGGGGCGGCGATCAGGGGGAGTCCAGGGCTCTAGCTACGACGTCTTCGACTTCTTAGCTTAACTATAACATAACTGACTAAGCCCATATAACGACCCCTTTTTATACCCCAACCCTCCTTGAGGGGTGGGGCCCGGGGATCGTAACGCCGAACCAGCCCCCCCCCAGGGTGTCTGGCTCGGACGTCGCAGAGGGCCATCTCCCTGTGCACACATGTAGCCCCGCCCACTGTGTTTCTTTCCCATTAGGCTGCCATGCATAACGGCCCTCTCTCCAACATCTACATGTGTGTAGATGTGTGTGTGCGTGTGTGGGGAGCGGTAGTGTAGTGGTTAGCGCGCTGCGCTACGAACCCGGCGACACGAGTTCGATTCCCGCTCACGGCCAACACCAACAGTGACGATTATCTGAACCGGTCCCGGGCCTCCCCTAGGTCGACTCAGCCTTAAATGAGTACCTGGTGCGGTGTGTAAACATCGCCACTGGGGAGACAAAGGCAGTCGGGCGTGGTTGCTGGCCACCCACCCCCTCGTGTGCCGTTCCGGCCTTCGTAGGTGCTTGCTAACAGCACTTGCCCCTACAGTCTGTTAAGGCTATACGGGGGGGTCTTTGTCTTGTGCGTGTGCATGCGTGTGTGTAGTACAGGCCTCGTGTGATGCACGTCAACAGCAGCGTCTCCCCGGTGAGCACCACCTTGCTGCTCGACTCCCCCGCGGGCTCCACGAACACCGGCCGGCTTTTTGACGGACGCTCTGCGTGTGCATCATCCGGGGAGCGGTGGCACAGTGGCTAGCGTCTACACTGCGCTACAAAAGCTGGCCATGAGGCGAGTTTGATTCCCGCCGTAGGGCAACACCGGTGACGGTTATGTGAACACGCGCATACGTACACGCACACGCACACACGTACACACACGTACACACACGTACACACACACACACGTACACACACACGACACACACACGTCCACACACACACGTCCACGCACACACACATGTCCACACACACACACACACACCCACACGTACACACACCACATCCACACACACACACAGCTACATGCACACACACACACGTACACACCACACGTACACACACACACGTACACACACACACGTACACACACACACACGTACATACACGTACACACACGTACACACACACACGTCCACGCACACACACGCACACGTCCACACACACACGTACACACACACACACACGTCCACGCACACACACGCACACACACGTCCACACACGCACGTACACACACACGCACACACACACGTACACGCACACACACGTACGCACACACACACACACGTACACACACACACACGTCCACGCACACACACACGTCCACGCACACACACGCACACACACACACGCACACACACGCACACACACACGTACACACACACACGGACACACACGTACACACACACACGTACACACACACGCACACGTCCACGCACACACACACGGCCACACAGACACACACACGTCCACGCACGCACACACAACGTCCACGCACACACACACGCGTCCACGCACACACGCAACACACACGTCCACGCACACACGTCCACGCACACACACACACGTCCACGCACACACACGTACACACACACGTCCACACACGCACACACGTACACACACACGCACACACGTACACACACGCACACGTCCATGCACGCACTTCCCGGCGTTTGCCACCGCTGCCGCCACTCACTGCGTGTGACGACCAGCCGTAGCGGCTGCTTGTAGCGGATGGTGCCCGTGTGCGGGTAGCGAGCGTGGCACACGTAGTCACCCTCGTCGCCGGGGAGCACATTGGCGAAATGCAGGTCACCCTCCGGACCCTGCGTCACTCGCCCATCCAGCGGCACTTTCTCCACGGCTGCGGCGGGGCGGTGGTGGTGGTGGTGGTGGCGGCGGTGGTGGTGGTGGTGGTGGCGGTGGTGGTGGTGGCGGCGGTGGTGGTGGTGGTGGTGGTGGCGGTGGTGGGGTGGTGGTGGTGGCGGTGGTGGTGGTGGTGGTGGGGTGGTGGCGGTGGTGGTGGTGGTGGTGGCGGTGGTGGTGGCGGTGGTGGCGGCGGAGGTGGTGGTGATGGCGGTGGTGGTGGTGGTGGTGGTGGCGGTGGTGGGGTGGCGGTTGTGGTGGTGGTGGCGGTGGTGGTGGTGGCGGTGGTGGTGGTGGCGGCGGTGGTGGCGTGGTGGTGGTGGTGGCGGTGGTGGTGGGCAGTCGGAGGGGCGGCGGGAGGAGGGATTGAGGAGATCGGAATCGTTGTACAGGCAGCAACAATGTTCCACACTGCCCACCAGGGATTATTTGTATGTCTGTCGTGCATAAAAAATATATAATACAAACAGCTCTTTGATTGGTGGAGACCTACTGCCGGGTATAGGAGAGGGGAGGGGCCTAAGGAAGGGGGGGGTCAGGGGGGGCCTAAGGGGGGAGGGGCGAGGTAGTTAGCATCTCATAGCCACCGTGATGATGATGATGAGAGAGAGACACAGACCTCCTGCACACCAGGCGAGGTAGTCAACATCTCATAGCCAGCGTGGTACTCACAGCTGCAACATCTCATAGCCAGCGTGGTACACAGCTGTAACATCTCATAGCCAGCGCAGTACTCACAGCTGTAACATCTCATAGCCAGCGTGGTACTCACAGCTGTAAATCTCATGGCCAGCGTGGTACTCACAGCTGTGACATCTCATAGCCACCGTGGTACTCACAGCTGTGACATCTCATAGCCAGCGTGGTACTCACAGCTGTGACATCTCATAGCCAGCGTGGTACTCACAGCTGTAACATCTCTAGCCAGCGTGGTACTCACAGCTGTGACATCCATAGCCAGTGCGGTACTCGCAGCTGTGACATCTCATAGCCAGCGTGGTACTCACAGCTGTGACATCTCATAGCCAGCGTGGTACTCACAGCTGCTACATCTCATAGCCAGCGTGGTACTCACAGCTGCGACATCTCATAGCCAGCGTGGTACTCACAGCTGCTACATCTCATAGCCAGCGGGTACTCACAGCTGTGACATCTCATAGCCAGCGTGGTACTCACAGCTGTGACATCTCATAGCCAGCGTGGTACTCACAGCTGCGACATCTCATAGCCATGGTACTCACAGCTGCTACATCTCATAGCCAGCGGGTACTCACAGCTGTGACATCTCATAGCCAGCGTGGTACTCACAGCTGTAACATCTCATAGCCAGGTGGTACTCACAGCTGTGACATCTCATAGCCAGCGCGGTACTCACAGCTGTGACATCTCATAGCCAGCGTGGTACTCACAGCTGTGACATCTCATAGCCAGCGTGGTACTCACAGCTGCAACATCTCATAGCCAGCGTGGTACTCACAGCTGCTACATCTCATAGCCAGCGTGGTACTCACAGCTGTGACATCTCATAGCCAGCGTGGTACTCACAGCTGTGACATCTCATAGGCAGCGTGGTACTCACAGCTGCCAATCTCATAGCCAGCGTGGTACTCACAGCTGTGACATCTCATAGCCAGCGTGGTACTCACAGCTGTGACATCTCATAGCCAGCGTGGTACTCACAGCTGTAACATCTCATAGCCAGCGTGGTACTCACAGCTGTGACATC
>NW_026890976.1:0-27011 GCF_015708825.2 Lethenteron reissneri
TCTCCCCCCCCCCACTCTCCCCCCACCACTCCCCCCCACTCTCCCCCCACCACTCCCCCCACTCTCCCCCCCCCCCACACTCCCCCCACCACTCCCCCCACTCTCTCCCCCCCCCCCACTCCCCCCACTCTCCCCCCCCCCCCTCCCCCCCCCACTCTCCCCCCCACCACTCCCCCCACTCTCCCCCCACCACTCCCCCCACCACTCCCCCCACTCTCCCCCCCACTTCCCCCCACTCTCCCCCCCCCACTCTCCCCCCCCACTCCCCCCACTCTCCCCCCACCACTCCCCCCACTCTCCCCCCCCCCCACTCTCCCCCCACCACTCCCCCCACTCTCCCCCCCCCACTCTCCCCCCCCCACCTCCCCCCCCTTCACTCTCCCCCCACCACTCCCCCCACTCTCCCCCCACCACTCCCCCCACTCCCCCCCCCTACTCTCCCCCCACCACTCCCCCCACTCTCCCCCCACCACTTCCCCCCACTCTCCCCCCCCCCCCCACTCTCCCCCCACCACTCCCCCCACTCTCCCCCCACCACTTCCCCCCACTCTCCCCCCCCCCACTCTCCCCCCACCTCCCCCCACTCTCCCCCCACCACTCCCCCCCTCTCCCCCCCCCCCACTCTCCCCCCACCACTCCCCCCCTCTCCCCCCACCACTTCCCCCCACTCTCCCCCCCCCCTCCCCCCCACTCTCCCCCCACCACTCCCCCCACCTCCCCCCACCACTCTCCCCCCACTCTCCCCCCCCCCCCCCACTCTCCCCCCACCACTCCCCCCACTCTCCCCCCACCACTCCCCCCACTCTCCCCCCCCCCACTCTCCCCCCACCACTCCCCCCCTCTCCCCCCACCCTTCCCCCCACTCTCCCCCCCCCCCCACTCTCCCCCCCCCACTCCCCCCACTCTCCCCCCCCACTCTCCCCCCCCCCACTCTCCCCCCACCACTCCCCCCACTCTCCCCCCACCACTCCCCCCACTCCCCCCCCCCCCTCTCTCCCCCCACCACTCCCCCCACTCTCCCCCCACCACTTCCCCCACTCTCCCCCCCCCCACCTCTCCCCCCACCACTCCCCCCACTCTCCCCCCACCACTCCCCCCACTCTCCCCCCCCACTCTCCCCCCACCACTCCCCCCACTCGCCCCCCCCCCCACTCCCCCCCCCCACTCTCCCCCCCCCCCCTCATCTCCCCCACCACTCCCCCCACTCTCCCCCCACCACTCCCCCCACTCCCCCCCCCTACTCTCCCCCCACCACTCCCCCCACTCTCCCCCCACCACTTCCCCCCACTCCCCCCCCCCCACTCTCCCCCCCCACTCTCCCCCCCACTCTCCCCCACCACTTCCCCCCACTCTCCCCCCCCCACTCTCCCCCCACCACCCCCCACTCTCCCCCCCACCACTCCCCCCACTCTCCCCCCCCACTCTCCCCCACCACTCCCCCCACTCTCCCCCCACCACTCCCCCCACTCTCCCCCCCCCCCACTCTCCCCCCACCACTCCCCCACTCTCCCCCCACCACTCCCCCCACTCTCCCCCCCCCCCACTCTCCCCCCACCACTCCCCCCACTCTCCCCCCATCACTTCCCCCCACTCTCCCCCCCCCCCCACTCTCCCCCCACCACTCCCCCCACTCTCCCCACCACTTCCCCCCCTCCCCCCCCCCCCACTCTCCCCCCACCACTCCCCCCACTCTCCCCCCCCCCCCCGAGGAGCGACGCGCGCGCTTCGCAGTTGCCACCGTCACCGCGACAACAACAACCCACGGGGCGGCAGCACAGCAGCAGCAGCATGGGCCTCCTGCCGCACAGAGTCATGGCCTCCCGCCACCCGCGTCCCCAGCGCTGTGGCTGCTGGCGCCGCTGGCGCTGTGCGTACTACTCCACCACCAAAGCGCGGCCTTGACTCTGTGCGGGAGCCAGCTGGTTGACGCCTTGGCGTTTGTATGCAACGGGCGAGGCTTCTACGCGGCACCACCAGCTGGCGTGCAGCGGCAGCGGCAGCAGCTAGCGGCATCACAGAAGCGTGCTGCCTGCGCCTGCTCGCTGCTCGTGCTGGAGCGCTACTGCGCACAGCCGCAGCTGCTGCACAAGAAGCAGCAGCTGCACAAGAAGCAGCAGCAGCAGAAGCAGCTGCAGCAGCTGCACAAGCAGCTGCAGCAGCTCCACAAGAAGCAGCAGCAGCAGAAGCAGCCGCTGCACAAGAAGCAGCAACAGCCCACGCGACTGGGCAGCACGCCGTGAACACAACAACAACAACAAGACGTTGAAGTAAATGAAAATGTTTATTCCTTCTGTGAAACACTAACAAGTACATTAATAAAATGAGCGGAAGCCCTAAAAAAAATAGTGACACGTGGAGTTGTATAGAGTGAGGAGGAATTAGGTAAGACGAAGCATTGAAAAAAGACAAAAAAAAACGACACGATGAACGAATCAATTTGCCGAACACACCGAGCATTTTGTTACGTTGTGATCGTAAAGACACCAAGAAGACGAGGAGGAGAGTGACAGAGGCAGGGAGAGAGGACAGGAGGGGGGAGAGGCCAGTGAAAGCGGCAGCAGCACCACTCAGTCACTCACTCACATACTCACCCACTCGCTAACCTACTCACCCACTCACTCACCTACTCACCCACTCACTCACCTACTCACCCACTCAGTCACTCACTCACATACTCACCCTACTCAGTCACTCACTCACATACTCACCCCACTCGCTCACTCACCTACTCACCCACTCACCTACTCACCCACTCACTCACCTACTCACCCACTCACTCACATACTCACCACTCACCCACTCAGTCACTCACTCACAAACTCACCCACTCAGTCACTCACTCACCTACTCACCTACTCAGTCACTCACTCACATACCCACTCACTCACCTACTCCCCCACTCGCTCACTCACCTACTCACCCACTCACCTACTCACCCACTCACTCACCTACTCAACCACTCACTCACATACTCACCCACTCACCCACTCAGTCACTCACTCACAAACTCACCCACTTCAGTCACTCACTCACCTACTCAGTCACTCACATACCCACTCACCTACTCCCCCACTCGCTCACTCACCTACTCACCCACTCAGTCACTCACATACCCCACTCGCTCACTCACCCACTCGCTCACTCACTCACCCACTCAGTCACCTACTCACCTACCTACTCACCCACTCAGTCACTCACATACTCACCCACTCGCTCACTCACCTACTCACCTACCTACTCACCCACTCACCTACTTACCCACTCACTCACCTACTCACTCACCCACTCACTATCCTACTAGCCCACTCACCTACTCAATCACTCACCTACTCACTAACCTATTCACTCACCAACCCACTCACCTATTCACTCACCTACTCACTCACCTATTCACTCATCTACTCGCTCACCTACTCATCTACTCACTCGCTCACCTACTCACTCACCTACTCACCAGATTGCCGTGGCCACGTGCCGCTTGCTCCTTCTGTCACGATTCTTGACCGTCAGCCATCAAAGTCCGCGAACAAATGGGCGACAACAACAACACAAAAATAATAAAACACACACTTCCATCGACATATCTAAAAAGGTCGAGCGAAAATTCGCGTTTGTGGCCGGTGTCCCATGCTGTGATCAAAGCCCGGCAAGTGGCGTTGGTGGCCACGCTGCTGCTGCCTGTTTAGCGAGCGCTGCGGCAGGCAAGCAGCGAGGGTTGGTGGGTCACTGAACAAACGCTGCGAATCTCCCTTCAACGCGGGCGTCGAGGAGGAGGAAGTCGCGCTTCCTTGGCTCGTCGTGAGAAAGGCGGTACAGCCAATGGACTGACCTCCGTCTGTTACCGTCTGTAACGGACGGGGGGGGGGGGCAGGGGGTGTCGCTACCATTAAGGAGCGTGGGTTTTACTTCGGGTGCTCCACTTTTCTCCCGCTTGTATGACGGACGCCCACATTTAATTGTCTTAAACAAATCTTAAGATGAAATAAGTATAACCCGTAAAAACAAAGTTTTTCACTATAAATCCTTTATATGCGTGGCAGCTAGAGTCCTCTCGTCCTCTGGCTTGAGATGGCTGCCACCTATGGGTCAGATGATTGTCAGTATTAAGCAATTGGTAATTAAATATTTAATTTGTTTTCCCTAAACAGTGTAAAATTTGGAAAAAAATTTCACGAAAATTAATTGTCTCGCACAACGAGTCTGTGTGCAAAATGTCAGCTCGATTGGATCACGGGGAAGTGGGGTTAAAAAACGACCGACAGATTTGCACGGTCGTAAGCAAGCAAGCAAGTGAACTTAATATAAAGGATTTAAAAAAAGAAGCCGATGAAGCGGCGAGCACCCCTCGTGAGAAAGAGCAGTTGGACTCAGCGTTGTTATTACACGTGTACGACACACCGGCTACCTGAGGCAGTGCAACAAGTGGATTGCAAGATACAGCTGTGATGTGGAATTTGAGTGTTCTCCCTGAGTATCTATCGATTTTGGTCCAGGCACTGTTTACCGCGGGGGCTAAAACGTTCACCCTGTATTTATGTATTCATGTTAGACAATCATTGGTGACTGGGTTGAGGTTATAAACCCTCTTACACCTGAGAACTTGCTTTACTCACGGGTGGTTGATACTCAGATTCGAACCCAGGCTCCCATCGGTCCCGGGGGCTTGAGTCATTAACCCCCCTCTCCTCCCCTCCCCTCCCACCGGGGCACTCGGCCAGAACGCCGTTGCAAGTTTATAGGACGGGGAAATCGGTTTGGTTGATCATTGACCTTCCAGCCATCAAAAGGTTGCAGCAAATCCTCAGCGCCAAACAAGCGGCACAATTTCAGTTGATTAGAAGGGCCGCGGTGGGGGTGGCGTGTAGTGGGAGGGGGTTGTGGGAGGTTACCTCGCCACTGATCCAGCAGTAGCTATGAGACGTTAACTCCCTCGCCACGTGTGCAGGAGGCCGTGGGTTCGATCCCGACCCTGACGCCTGCTGCTGCATATTTGGAGTTCGCGTGCCTCTCCTTCTCCCCGTGGTCGCGTGGATGTTTCTCCCGGGTCCTCCGTTTAAACAACATCGTGCTGTACTGGCAACGTTAACAATCACACGATAAGTAAAAACCACACAGCCGCAGCATCGCCCCAAACAGCGGAACCACCGCTGACTAAACCCGCGTGCGCGTGTCAGACTCGCGCAATGAGAGCGGTGGCGACAAATACCAACTGCGATCACGCTGGTCAACACACTTTGTCTGGCACGAGGTATTCCAAGGGTTTTAATGTAATTTGGACTTTTGCAGCTGTTCTATACTAATTTCAGGGTGCTGATTCCAAATCTGGCATCAGTTTTGTCTATCACATCAGGTTTTTGAAATATCAAATATTGCATTTTCAATAAAAACTGCGGAAGAAAAATATTAAATGAATGTGGATATCTACATAAAATTATATTATAAACACACTATCCTAAACATACAGCACCATATTTTAACACTAAAGCAGTCACTGACTCGCAACGACTTGCAATCATAAGTGACAAGAGTTAATTTCGGGTAAAATCAATGAAAATGGGGTATGCCGATAGCATAAAATGAGATGTGATGGAGCAAATCTGAGATCAGATTTGGAATCGGCACCCTGAAATTAGTCTAGAACAGCTGCAAAAATCCAGGCCAGAATTTTTTTTTGTTGACCAGTGTAATTATTTGATTTCTGAGATGCCGAATCGGAGCCATAGAGCACAGGGTTTTTGTTTTATTGTCGTAGTTTTGTAATGGCTTCGTTCGTGGTGCGTGCCCGTCGTCGTGGTAATGAACACGGCGTGTTGTGTTCACTAAAGACAATTCCGCTCGTGCACAATGTTACAGGAAGCGCAGTTTGAAGTAATTCGGTACAAACTAATTGAATTGAGTCCACGGCCACGTGTATTGGCGTTTTTTTTGTTAGTTTTGTTAACCAGCCGAGATCCCATTGTCATCTGCAAGGGGTGGGGGAGGGGGGTAAATCCCCAGATCGAGCGCGTTTGTACGCCACAGAATCCGCAAGTACGCGACGGAGTTAGGCAACAGAACTGCCTCTCTCCCGCGGAGACTTGTTTTTTGCTTCGTTACTCGCACATCCCTCTGATCCTCGAGGGCGCTGGGTCCACACCAACATCTCCCAACCGCAGCCGCTCCGATTCTGCCTTTTATTTTTTTTGTGTTGCCGTGAATTTCCGTGGCTTATTTTTTTTTATTTCCCAGCGGATAAGGATATTTCCCCCCACCGCCCCCCGTGTCAAGTGTATAACAGGAGCACTTTTCTAATAAACATTTTTTTTTTAATATAATAATCTGTAATTGTGGAGTGCTTTGATGTTGTCTGCCGGCCGTGTCGCCCTTGAAAAGGAGGGCTTGTCAGCTGGTCCGGGCTTTCCTCGTCCAGTGAAACTTCTGAACTTCTGAAAAAATAGAGCTTCGTAGATCATCGGATTTCTCAAATTTAAAATAATATTCTGATTCGTATAACTATAGACACACAACGTACGGAGGAGCGCTGTGTCCATGCCCTGCTGCTGGATGAATGCCTCCCCCTCGCCGTGGGCATTGTTTGACCATACTTCACCACGCTGGTCACCGCGGGGATGTGGTGAAAGGCAACCACGATGTGGTTCAGATGTGACTCACCGCTGATGTCAGCAGTGGCCGGGAATTGAAACTCAAGTTGCTGGATTTGCAGCGGAGTGCTGTAAACTAAACTAGAAAATAGTTAAGTTTAGTTTGTGTACATTTTGTAAGTGATTCGATTACCTTTCCTCTACTTAGGACTTCTATTGCGTCTCTGTATCGTTTGTTGTTGGCACGTTCTGACCTGCCCCGACTGGACATCTGTCTAGAAGAGCTTTATCGCTCATCGGATTCCTCCAGTATAAACATTCTGGTTGTGTGCGCTAACAACTGCGCCACCGCTCCACGCCGAGCGCTCATGCTGCCAGCTCGTGCATTGTGTGCACACGTGGTGGTCACACACAACAACGCGTCTCATGAAGACAAAACACTCAGCACGTTCGTCAACAATGTTGTGGCCTTAAAATAAAACAAATTAGATGTTGGCCAATGGAATTTGCTGATATCACACACACACACATACTCTTAGGTTGATTTTCTTTCGGTAAAGCCACGTAGGTAAAAAATTTAAATTAATAAAAGTAAAATAAAATAAAAATCACGACATTTCAGTTTGTACAAACTGAGTTGCAGTGGTGATGGTGGTGGTGATCATGGTGATGATGGTGGGGATGATGGTGGTGATGGTGGTGATGATGGTGGTGGTGATGGTGGTGGTGATGGTGGTGGTGATCATGGTGATGATGGTGGTGATGATGGTGGTGATGGTGGTGATGATGGTGATGATGGTGGTGGTGATGGTGGTAGTGATGGTGGTGGTGATGGTGGTGATGATGGTGGTGGTGATGGTGGTGATGATGGAGGTGGTGATGGTGGTGGTGATGGTGGTGTTGATGGTGGTGATGATGGATGTGGTGATGTTGGAAGTAGAGGTCGTGGTGTTGGTGGACGTTACAGTGGTGGTGGTAATAGTGGAGGTGGTGGTGATGGTAGTGATGGAGGTGGCCTCACCACCACCACCATCACTCACCACCACCACCCTCACCACCATCACTCACCACCACCACCCTCACCACCATCACTCACCACCACCACCCTCACCATCACTCACCACCATCACTCACCACCATCACTCACCACCGTGATGATGATGATGATGAGAGAGATCGAACCCACGACCTCCTGTAGACCAGGCGAGGTGGTCAACATCTCATAGCCACCGTGATGATGATGATGAGAGAGATCGAACCCACGACCTCCTGTAGACCAGGCGAGGTGGTCAACATCTCATAGCCACCGTGATGATGATGATGAGAGAGATCGAACCCACGACCTCCTGTAGACCAGGCGAGGTGGTCAACATCTCATAGCCACCGTGATGATGATGATGAGAGAGATCGAACCCACGACCTCCTGTAGACCAGGCGAGGTGGTCAACATCTCATAGCCACCGTGATGATGATGATGAGAGAGATCGAACCCACGACCTCCTGTAGACCAGGCGAGGTGGTCAACATCTCATAGCCACCGTGATGATGATGATGAGAGAGATCGAACCCACGACCTCCTGTAGACCAGGCGAGGTGGTCAACATCTCATAGCCACCGTGATGATGAGAGATCGAACCCACGACCTCCTGTAGACCAGGCGAGGTGGTCAACATCTCATAGCCACACGGAGCCATCGGAACGGATAATTTAATCGATGATAATCGATCATCAGAGAGAGGGAGACACGCAAAACGATGATTATAATCGATGGGAATCGATTAGCAGAGAGAGACGCGCAAACCAACGATTAGAATCGATGAGATTCGATTATAATCGATGAGAATCGAACAAACGATTCCCGGTGACGTCATAACCCGGAGACCATCGCCAAGTTCAAGATGGCGGCACCCAGGTTGGAGGTTGTTGTTGTGGTGGTTGTAGTGGTGGGGTTGTAGTGGTGGTTGTAGTGGTGGTTGTAGTGGTGGTGGTTGTAGTGGTGGTTGTAGTGGTGGTGGTTGTGGTGGTGGTTGTAGTGGTTCTTGTGGTGGTTGTTGTTGTGGTTGTTGTTGTGGTGGTTGTTGTAGTTGTGGTGGTAGTGGTGGTTGTAGTGGTGGTGGTAGTGGTGGTTGTTGTGGTGGTTGTAGTGGTGGTTGTTGTGGTGGTGGTTGCAGTGGTGGTTGTAGTGGTGGTTGTTGTGGTTGTGGTGGTTGTTGTGGTGGTTGTAGTGGTGGTTGTAGTGGTGGTTGTTGTGGTGGTTGTAGTGGTGGTTGTAGTGGTTGTGGTGGTGGTTGTAGTGGTTGTGGTGGTTGTTGTGGTTGTGGTGGTTGTTGTGGTGGTGGTTGCAGTGGTGGTTGTAGTGGTGGTTGTGGTGGTGGTAGTGATGGTTGTTGTGGTGGTGGTGGTGGTTGTAGTGGTGGTTGTAGTGGTGGTTGTTGTGGTGGTAGTGGTGGTAGTGGTGGTTGTTGTGGTGGTGGTAGTGGTGGTTGTTGTAGTGGTTGCGGTGGTGGTGGTTGTTGTGGTGGTTGTGGTAGTGGTGGTTGTAGTGGTGGTTGTTGTGGTGGTTGTTGTGGTGGTTGTAGTGGTGGTGGTTGTTGTGGTGGTAGTGGTGGTTGTAGTGGTGGTGGTTGTTGTAGTGGTGGTGGTTGTTGTGGTGGTGGTGGTTGTAGTGGTGGTTGTGGTGGTGGTTGTAGTGGTGGTGGTGTTTGTTGTGGTGGTGGTAGTGGTGGTTGTTGTGGTGGTGGTTGTTGTTGTGGTGGTGGTTCGATCCCGACCCTGACGACGCTGCTGCTGCTGCTGTGTTTGGAGTTTGGAGTCTCTCTCCCCAGGATGTTAACTACATCGTCTGGTGTGCAGGACAATTCAGTAGTGGAAGAGGCAACAACACACACACTGACACACACACATTGACACACACACATTGACTCACACACATTGACATACACACACTGACACACACACATTGACACACACACTGACACACACACATTGACACACACACACTGACACACACACACTGACACACACACACTGACACACACACATTGACACACACACACTGACACACACACACTGACACACACACATTGACACACACACACTGACACACACACACACTGACACACACACACTGACACACACACACTGACACACGCACATTGACACACGCACACTGACACACACACATTGACACACACACATTGACACACACACACTGACACACACACATTGACACAAACACATTGACACACACACGTTGACACACACACATTGACACACACACACTGACACACACACACACATACTCACACGCACGCACCCACACACACCCACACACGCACACACACTCACACACACCCACACACACACTCACACACGCACTCACACACGCACACTCACGCATACACACTCACACGCACTCACACACCCACCCACACTCACACACACGCACTCACACATACCCACCCACACACGCAAACTCACACACACTCACACACACCCACGCACACACTCACACGCACTCACACCCACCCACACTCGCACTCACACTCACACACTACACATACCCACCCACACACGTAAACTCACACACACTCACGCAATGTCGCTACTACCAGCACTCCACCACCATCACCACTATCACCACCACCATCACCACCATCACCACACCATCATTACACCGTCATCACCATTACCGCATCACCATCACCACGCCACCGTCACCATCACCACGCCACCATCTCCATACCACCATCAGCACACTCACAATCATCGCACCGTCGCGATCTCTCTACGCCATTACCACACCGATACCAAAACGGCCACCATCACCACACCGTCGTCACCACACCACCGTCACCACCATCACCATCATCATTACCACCATCACCACTTGAGCAAAATAACCAGCGTCACTACATCACCACCCCATGCACCTCCGCTTGTCATGGTGGGCACTATAGAATGCGAACGTGGTTGCAACATACATCCATCACTGCAATCACCATCACCCACACTACCATCACCACCACCATTATCACCATCATCAACACCGCCATCACCCACACTATCACCACCATCACCACCACCTTTACCACCACTATCACCATCAACACTGTCATCAACCACACTATCACCACCATTACCACAATCACCACCGCCATCACCCACACTACCACCACCACGACCACGACCACTATCGCCATCACCACCACTACCACCATCACCACCGCCATCGCCCACACCACCACTACCACCACCACTGTCACCATTACCACCATTAACACCACGACCACCACCACTGTCACCACCACCACTAACACCATCACCACTATCACCACTATCACCACTATCACCACCACCGCCACTATCACCACCGCCACCATCACCACCATCACCACCACCACTATCACCACCACCACTAACACCACCACCACTATCACCACTATCACCACCATCACCACCACCACCATCACCACCACTATCACCACCGCCACCGCCGGCTGGAGCTCCGTGGCTCCGCTGGAGCTCCGTGCTGTTCAGCGGCTTCCTCACCGAGCGGCCAAGTGGCCACCGCCGCTTCTTTCGTGCTGCGTGGGGGCGACGGGACCGTAGCCCCCCTCCTCCAGTGCTACCGCAGCCCCCGGGAGAGCTGCCTGGCCTGGGGGGGCGGGGCGCCCCCACCCCCCGCCTCCTCCCGCTCCCCCACCCCGACCTGCCCGGCCCGCCTCGCCCGCCTCGCCCGCCTGCTCCTCCGCCCGCCGCCCCGCGTCCTGCCCCTCGGCGGGCTAGGGGCGGCGGTGGAGCGCTCGGACGCGCGGGCCCCGTACGGCCTGGCGGTCTTCGCCGACGCGGGGTACCTCGCCCTGGCCGCCGACGACGAGGCCCAGAGACGGGCCTGGCTGGGGGCCCTGCGGGCTCACCTCCTGCCGGCGGCGGGCGGCGGGGCCGGGCCGCCGCTGGCCGCGTGGGAAGGGCGGCTGTGGAGCCGCCGCGGGGCGGCGGAGGTGCGTGCGGGGCCCTGCCGCGTCTACGTCCACGCCGGGAGCCTGCGCTTCGCGAGCCCCGCGACGGGGCCACTCGCAGGCAGGTGGCGGCGGCGGCAGAGGTCGCAAGCGGGTTTTGATTCCCTACCCGTAGCCTACGCTAAATGAGTGACAAACGGTGACTCGCAGAGTCCCATCGACCCGCAGAGACCCACAGAGACCCACAGAGACCCACAGAGGGGGGTGCAGGCTGCAGGTTGTGGGGGGGTCTGTGGGCGATGTGCAGAGTGCCGCTTCCTTGTGTGGCAGCAGACGCCACGGCGGTGACCCTCAAGCTGGCGGACATCAAGTGCTACGGACACGTCCGCCATTGCTTCTCCGTCACGTGGGACACGCACTCGGAGCTTGGAGTTGGACGGATCCGGATGAAGGTACGACCTCGTCTCGATGTTTCTGTTGCACCACGGACACAATTCGTTCCCGAGGCCGGCGTTGACATAGAACCCCCGTGTAGCCTTAACAGACTGTAGGGGCAAGTGCTGTTAGCGAGCACCTATGAAGGCCGGAACGGCACACGAACGAGGGGGTGGGTGGCCAGCACCATGCCCGGCCGCCTTTGTCTCCCCAGTGGCGATGTTGACACACCGCACCAGGTACTCATTTGAGGCTGAGTCGACCTAGGGGAGGCCCAGGACTGCACACTCATGTTCACACACGCAAACACACACTTTCACCCGGTGCCAATACCAATCCTCGCCATTCGCCACTAAGTGGCGGTGACGTCACCACGGCGCTTGTGCCAGGCCATGTGCACCTTGAGGCCACGTGAAGTATCGAACGCCCGCTGGCAGGAGGTCACGGGGCAGACCCAGCAGGTGCCACGGGTCGACTGACCGAGATGACTGACTGATGCACCACATGTGCCTCCTACTACACGCGCACACACACTTTCCCAGTGGCGATGTTTACTACACACCGCACCAGGTACTCATTTGAAGCTGAGTCGACCTAGGGGAGGCCCAGGACCGGTTCAGATAATCATCACTGGTGTTGGCCGTGAGCGGGAATCGAACCCGGGTCTCCAGGTTCATAGCGCAGCGTAGCGCTAACCGCTACACTACCGCTCCCCACACGCACGCACACACATAGACACACACGCACACACACACGCACACACATAGACACACACACGCACACGCACGCACATAGACACACACGCACGCACACACGCACGCACACACGCGCACACGCGGACACACACACGCACACACGTACACGCACACGCACACACACGCACACACGCGCACACACGCACACACACATAGACACACATATAGACACACACACGCGCACACACACACGCACACACACACATAGACACACACGCACACACGTGCACACATAGACACACACACGCACACACACGTACACACACACGCACACACGCACCACACACACACATGCACACACACACACGCACCGCAGCCCGGTCGCACGTGACACCTCACGGAGGACGGATCGCTCCGCTTTGTTTTGTCGCCGTGACTTTGTGACGACCCGCACCGCCGCCCTGCCGCAAAGAGCTTTGCAGCTCACCGGATTCCCCTCCCTCCCTCCCCACCACGAGCCGCAGCTGGAGGAGGGTGCGGCGGCGGCGGCGGCGCTGCACGGCGCGGTTCTGCGCGCCCGGCTGAGGCTGCCCAGCCACGAGCTGGGGAAGGAGGACGACGCAGGAGACGTTGAATGTCAAGCCGCTGGGTCCAAGTCAACCGAAAATTGAAATCAACCGGCCCCTCGGGCGACCGGGGAAAAGCATTCCGTGAGGACATTTAGCCAGAGCCGGCGTGCTGGCAAGGCCTGGCTATGTGAATTCAGACGAAAGCCTGTCGTGCAGGTGGGTGTATCGCCCTACGTGGCTGTTATTGTACGGCGTGTGGTGTCGTGGTTGTCTCGGCTAACTTGATTTCTCGACACGCTCCGGACAGGCTCACGGAGTAACATACACGCCGGGCCACGTAGAGCTTTGCCACCCGTACAGCCACACCGGCGACGTACAACTCTATAGCTGGCTGGCTGTGCGACGACGACGACGACGAAGAGACGGCAGTGATGACAGCGACGACAGCCTTGACCCGAGACCACCACGACAGCCCCAAACCCCCACTTGCCTCTCCCTTATATTTGCCCAGCGTGGCCACGCCCACCTCTGGAACTCTCTCGCTGGTTCCAGGAGCTTCCCAGTGAATCCCCACCTTGAGCCTTGCCCCAGTTAACGTGCCCCTTGTGGGTTCGGCCGTTGTATGACGCACCCGCACCTCTAGTTAACCCCCACAGTCAACAGGTTTTTTCTTGGTTCTTTCAGTAAAGTCGTCACGTAGAATGGAAGTAATAAAATAATAAAAATAAAACATTAATTAATTCTCACGAATTTCGGCCACAACGCAAGCAGCCGTCCTCAGGTGAAGAGGAACAGGTCTGTCGGGGGGCGTGGTGAGCAGTGTGCGCAGTGACAGGTGGCAAACCCCGTCACTGCGCACACATTTTGTGAGGGAATAAAATGGGCGCCAATAAACGTCAATTATATTTTGCGACAAAAAAAATGGCGGATTTGATTTGTCGCGCGATTGCGAAGGGGGGCGAGGGGGGCCACGTGCTGCCGTACGAGGGGGAGATCCCCGCCACGGGAGCCGCGAGTCTCCCGCGGCGGGGATCTCCGGCCGATGCCAAGTCGCCGCGTCTGCAGTGAAGTGCCGTCTCAAGAGAAGTGCGCCAAGCCGTCGTTACAGATTCTTAGGTTTTTTCGGTAAAGTCACCAGGTAGGTAAAAAATTTTAATTGGTAAAATAAAATTAAAATCGCTTCCGTCTTCAGGTGGAACCGTCACAGCACGACAGCTGTATCAAGTGAGAGAAATTCCAAGAACACAGTACTTGTATATATACTGGTTGAGGGTGGGAGGAGCCAAGGTAGGCCCTGAATATTATTGTTGTGAGGTTCGGTGCGGCTGAAGCACGCTGTTAGGAATGAGCCTTTGTTGTGTAAACTGGGTGCGGCTGATGTACACTTTGACACCGACAAGAAGGTGCCATGACGGGACACCACGCACTAAACCTTCATTTCAAACGTAAAAAAAAACGCCACGCAACGCCGAACACGAAGAGATACTCCGCCGTAGTTTTCCCGACCACTTTGTGGACTTTTATTGAATGCAAATGTAGTGGTGGTATTGACGTGCGCCGGCAGTGATGGATCACGGGGCGCGGGGTTGGGCACGCGGTGTGGGCGTGGCATGGACGCGCGCGCCGGTGGTGAGGCGCGCTCACACAAGCTGGGAAAAGAGGATCGTAGCGAGTGCGCAGTGATTGGTCAGATAAGTGGGTACTCTCAGCGACGTCCGCAGGAGGGGGTATAAAGGGGGACGCGCGAGAGCACTCGTGGTCAGTGTTAACCAGTTGAAGACGGGGTGGAGGAGGTAGGGGCCCGAGACCCCTAGTCCCGCCGTCCTTGTGGGGACCGGGGCCCTGTGTGGCTCGGAGCCGAGACTGGGGGGACCGTAGTCCGACGCCCGTGTGGGTCGGGACGGTGGTACCCAGAGCCGAGACGGGCACCCCGGCTGGGTGTGTCCCGGAAGGCTACGGGGCGTAAGAGCCCGTGTCAGTACAGCTGAGTGGGTGTTGGTCACCCGTGTAGCTGAGTGGGTGTTAGTCACCCGTGTAGCTGAGTGGGTGTTGGTCACCCGTGTAGCTGAGTGGGTGTTAGTCACCCGTGTAGCTGAGTGGGTGTTGGTCACCCGTGTAGCTAAGTGGGTGTTAGTCATCCGTGTAACTACAAGTTGGTGAAAATAAAGAGTGTGCTACCCGTGAAGTCGTCTCCTGCCGAGTTACTACTTTACACAAACAAGGACTCGGACCAAGCCCCGTCCGCTCTCAAAATCCGGCAGAAGTGAAGCGCCATCTTGGGCGAATCGCAACCTTTGAAACGTCATAAGGGGTAAGCGAGAAAACAATCCGTTCAAGACCCACAGACTCATCACACAGAGACCCACAGACTCACCACCCAGAGACCCACAGACGCATCACACAGAGAGCCACAGACTCGCCACACAGAGACCCACAGACTCACCACACAGACCCACAGACTCATCACAGAGACCCACAGACTCATCACACAGAGACCCATAGACTCATCACACACAGATTCATAGTCTCACCACACAGAGACCCATAGACTCATCACACAGAGACCCATAGACTCATCACACAGAGACCCACAGACTCATCACACAGAGACCCACAGACTCATCACATAGAGACCCACAGACTCATCACACAGAGACCCACAGACTCACCACACAGAGACCCATAGACTCACCACACAGAGACCCACAGACTCACCACACAGAGACCCACAGACTCATCACACACAGATCCATAGACTCATCACACAGATCCATAGAATCACTACACAGACCCATAGACTCACCACACAAGAGACCCATAGATTCATCACACAGAGACCCACAGACTCACTACACAGAGACCCACAGACTCACCACACAGAGACCCACAGACTCATCACACAGAGACCCACAGACTCATACAGAGACCCATAGACTCATCACACAGAGACCCATAGACTCACTACACAGAGACCCACATACTCGCCACACAGAGACCCACAGACTCGCCACACAGAGACCCACAGACTCACCACACAGAGACCCACAGACTCACCACACAGACCCACAGACTCATCACACGGAGACCCACAGACTCATCACACAGAGACCCATAGACTCATCACACACAGATTCATAGACTCACCACACAGAGACCCATAGACTCATCACACAGACCCATAGACTCATCACACAGAGACCCACAGACTCATCACATAGAGACCCACAGACTCATCACACAGAGACCCACAGACTCATCACATAGAGACCGACAGACTCATCACACAGAGACCCACAGACTCATCACACACAGATCCATAGACTCATCACACAGATCCATAGAATCACTACACAGAGACCCATAGACTCACCACACAAGAGACCCATAGATTCATCACACAGAGACCCATAGACTCACTACACAGAGACCCACAGACTCACCACACAGAGACCCACAGACTCATCACACAGAGACCCACAGATTCACCACACAGAGACCCACAGACTCATCATACAGAGACCCATAGACTCATCACACAGAGACCCATAGACTCACCACACAGAGACCCACAGACTCACCACACAGACCCACAGACTCATCACACGGAGACCCACAGACTCATCACACAGAGACCCATAGACTCATCACACACAGATTCATAGACTCACCACACAGAGACCCATAGACTCATCACACAGACCCATAGACTCATCACACAGACCCACAGACTCATCACATAGAGACCCACAGACTCATCACACAGAGACCCACAGACTCATCACATAGAGACCGACAGACTCATCACACAGAGACCCACAGACTCATCACACACAGATCCATAGACTCATCACACAGATCCATAGAATCACTACACAGAGACCCATAGACTCACCACACAGAGACCCATAGACTCATCACACAGAGACCCACAGACTCACCACACAGAGACCCACAGACTCATCACACAGAGACCCACAGACTCATACAGAGGACCCATAGACTCATCACACAGAGACCCATAGACTCACTACACAGAGACCCATAGACTCACCACACAAACCCACAGACTCACCACACAGAGACCCACAGACTCATCACACAGAGATCCATAGACTCACCACACAGAGACTCATAGACTCACCACACAGACCCATAGACTCACCACACAATCCCATATATTCACACAGAGACCCATAGACTGACCACACAGAGACCCATAGACTCATCATACAGAGATCCATCGACTCACCACACAGACCATAGACTCACTACACAGGACCCATAGACTCGTCACAGAGATTCATAGGATCACCACACAGAGACTCATAGACTCATCATACAGAGTCACATATACTCACACAGAGACCCATAGACTCATACAGAATCCCATATACTCACAGAGACCCAAGACTTCACACAGACCCATAGACTCACCACACAGAGATCCATAGCCTCACTACACAGAGACCCATAGACTCACTACACAGAGATCCATAGACTCACCACACAGACCCATGCACCTAGCTTAGCACAGCAGTCAACCCATGGCACCTGCTGGGTCTGCTCCGTGACCTCCTCATGCACCTAGCCTGGCACAGCAGTCAACCCACGGCACCTGCAGGGTCTGTCCCGTGACTTCCTGCACCTAGCCTGGCACAGCAGTCAACCCATGGCACCTGCAGGATCTGTCCCATGACCCCCTCCTCCTGCACCTAGCCTGGCACAGCAGTCAACCCATGGCACCCACAGGATCTGTCCCATGACCCCCTCCTCCTGCACCTAGCCTGGCACAGCAGTCAACCCGTGTCACCTGCTGGGTCTGTCCCGTGACCTCCTCCTGCACCTAGCCTGGCACAGCACGGCATCTGCTGGGTCTGTCCCGTGACCTCCTCCTGCACCTAGCCTGGCACAGCAGTCAACCCACGGCGCCTGCTGGGTCTGTCCCTGAGATGATAAGCCACTTCGCTAAGCCATCTCTCTCTCTGCGCGTGTCTGTCTGTCTTTGTGTCTCATAACTTTAATGTAAATTGTATTATGGTTGTCTTGTTTGATATGCGCTGATTTTTTGGGGAAGGTTTTTTCTCCTGGATGTTTCTGTTGCGCGTCGTCATTTTAAGATTTTATTTTTTCGTGTTTTTTGTTTGTTGCCCCATGGGTCACGTGGTTATACCTCAAAATAAATTAAACTTTAAACTGAAACTGTCTCCGTGTCTGTGCCTCTGTACATCTGTAACGGGAAGACATCTTCTGTAACGGGAAGACATCTTCTGTAACGGGAAGGCATCTTCTGTAACGGCAAGACTTATTTATATACTACACACTACACTACATTATACACTACTATACACTACACTATACACTACACTATACACTACCACTACACTAATATACACTACACTATACACTAACACTATACATACACTACACTACACACTACACTATACACTACACTATACACTACACACACTACACTATACACTACACTACTATACACTATACTATACTACACTATACACTACACTATACACTACACTATACACTACATTATACACACTATACACTATACACTACATTATACACTACTATACACTACACTACACACTACACTATACACTACACTATACACTACACTACATTATACACTACTATACACTACACTACACACTACACTGTACACTACACTATACACTACACTATACACCACTACACTATACACTACACTACACACGATACACTACACTATACACTACACACTACACTACACTACACTACACTACACTATACACTACACTATACACTACACACTACACGATACACTACACTATACACTACACACACTACACACTATACACTACACACTACACTACACTACACTATACACTACACTATACACTAGTGCTGTGCTAGTGACGAATTGTCACGTTCTGTTTACGTGACAACCCTCACTAGTTGGTGGTGGCAGATTTTAACGACACATTTATATTTTTTGCGATCAAACCCAAAACACCTCTCATGGATTCACCACGTTATGAACATCACATTTGCATTCATAAGTTGCTTGCTTAATTGCCTCAGCAACTCGGTGTTTCGTATCGAATCTCGTCTCAAACAATCGAAGGGCGCCCCCAAGTGGCAGCTGCCCCTGTGTGGCACAAGGTGGTGGCCCTGCACCGGCCTGCACGTAAGAGTCTGTCGTTCGGGGGCGATGATTGACGCGTCATCTCCCTTGTGGGTTTTCTGGATAATATTCTTAGGTTTTTTCGGTAAAGTCACGTAGGTAAAAAAATTTAAATTAATTAAAGTAAAATAAAATAAAAATCACGACGTTTCGATTGCAACACAAGCAATCGTCATCAGGTATAAATGAAATAGCAAACAAAAAATTCTAACCACAAAAACTATAGACAGACATATGAGCAGACAGATATCACCAAGATACATAGAGAGAGAGTAACACAGGTACAGAGAGGGAGATCGTCTCTGTGGTGAGGCCTTAAATAGGCAGAGGGGAGGCAGAGATAGGGAGGGGTTAGAGACAAAAATTAACATGTCAATGAGTGCGGAAAACACGTAAAACATTAACATGTCAATGAGTGCGGAAAACGCGTAGTGAAGTAAGCAAGTTTGAACATTAGGAGAGAGGGAGAAAGAACACACTAAATTAAATAACCTAGATAATGTCTGGACAATGTCTGGACTTAGCACGATTTTGACCGTGACACCAACATGCAAGGACCTGTGCGTTGTGAGTGACACGTGGCTTGTCTTACATCCGCCGTGAAGCAGACTGCGCATATTTTGGTGAATGTCACTGGGGTAGCCAGCTGTGCCTGTCCCATTTGAACCTTGAACCTCTACAATGAATAGAGAATGCGCTACCATATTGTGTGCACACACACACAGTGTACACACTCACTGTGTACACACACAGTATACACACAGTGTACACACACAATGTACACACACACAGTGTACACACACACAGTGTACACACACACAGTGTACACACAGTATACACACACAATGTACACACACACACCTGTGTACACACACACTCACTGTGTACACACAATGTATACACAGTGTCTACAAACAGTGTACACACTCAATGTACACACACACTCACTGTGTACACACAGTATACACACACAATGTACACACACACAATGTACACACACACACACTGTGTACACACACAATAATGTCCACGTTGTAGTTTCTGAGCTCACGCACCCAAGGGGTCTCTGTTCAAGAGATGGAGCAATGGAAATTTAATCTAAATTAACTTAAAACTCCAATCAGCATGACCTCATCGACGTGAAACGCCAAGGGGAGGTGAACCTCGCTAGTGACGTCATGTCACCAATGTTTTCCCCTCCACCGCGCTCTTGTGCGTGACGTCACCTCCGCGATGGTCACTGCTGAATCTGTGGGCGTGGCTTGCATGACGTCACCCTCCACCGCGCTCTTGTGCGTGACGTCACATCCGCGATGGTCACTGCTGAATCTGTGGGAGTGGCTTGTATCCCGGAAGTGACGTCATGTCACTTTCTACTGCCGCGTGACGTCACGAGGTAACAGGAAGCTGCCCGCTCCACGCTTTTTCTGAAATCTGAGGTGATGCATTCTCGTGGTTGTTGTTGTTGTGATTGTTGTTGTTGTGATTGTTGTTGTTGTGGTTGTTTACCAAGGTAGAGCCTCTCTCTCGTAGGGATTCATATTCTTAGGTTTTTTTTGTAAAGTCACGTAGGTAAAACATCAAAATTAATAAAAAATAAAATTTAATAAAAAATAAAATCTTTATTTTATTTTTATTAATTTTCATGTTTTTACCTACGTGACTTTACCGAAAAACCTAAGAATAGAATCCTTGCAGTCACGAAAGCTTCAAATCTCGTAGGGATGTCAATAGAGCAGCTGCGAGCTTTGGAATCGATGTCCAGGTTGGAACTTTACAACGCGGGCCTTGCCTCCTGCCCTCGCCTGATGAAGTTTTATTTGTCTTCACTTTGTAACTCTGTTTTATTGTACAGTGAGGGGATAAAGTATTTGATCCCCTGATGATTTTGTACGTTTGCCCCACTGACGAAGAAATGGATCAGTCTGTAAATTGTAATGGTAGGTTTATTTGAACAGTGAGAGAACAGAATAACAACAACAAAATCCAGAAAAACGCGTCAAAAATGTTATAAATTGATTTGCATTTAATGAGGGAAATAAGTATTTGACCCCCTCTGCAAAACATGACTTAGTACTTGGTGGCAAAACCCTTGTTGGCAATCACAGAGGTCAGACGTTTCTTGTAGTTGCCCACCACCAGGTTTGCACACATCTCAGGAGGGATTTTGTCCCACCACTCCTCTTTGCAGATCTTCTCCAAGTCATTAAGGTTTCGAGGCTGACGTTTGGAAACTCGAACCTTCAGCTCCCTCCACAGATTTTCTATGGGATTAAGGTCTGGAGACTGGCTAGGCCACTCCAGGACCTTAATGTGCTTCTTCTTGAGCCACTCCTTTGTTGCCTTGGCCGTGTGTTTTGGGTCATTTTCATGCTGGAATACCCATCCACGACCCATTTTCAATGCCCTGGCTAAGGGAAGGAGGTTCTCACCCAAGATTTGACGGTACATGGCCCCGTCCATCGTCCCTTTGATGCGGTGAAGTTGTCCTGTCCCCTTAGCAGAAAAACACCCCAAAAATATAATGTTTCCACCTCCATATTTGATGGTGGGGATGGTGTTCTAGGGGTCATAGGCAGCATTCCTCCTCCTCCAAACACGGCGAGTTGAGTTGATGCCAAAGAGCTCCATTTTGGTCTCATCTGACCACAACACTTTCACCCAGTTGTCCTTTGAATCATTCAGATGTTCATTGGCAAACTTCAGACGGGCATGTATATGTGCTTTCTTGAGCAGGGGCCCCTTGCGGGCGCTACAGGATTTCAGTCCTTCACGGCGTAGTGTGTTACCAACTGTTTTCTTGGTGACTATGGTCCCTGCTACCTTGTGTAGTTCTGGGCTGATTCCTCACCGTTCTCATGATCATTGCAACTCCCTGTGGTGAGATCTTGCATGGAGCCCTAGGCCGAGGGACATTGGCAGTTCTTGTGTGTTTCTTCCATTTACGAATAATCTCACCAACTGTTGTCACCTTCTCACCGAGCTGCTTGGCGATGGTCTTGTAGCCCATTCCAGCCTTGTGTGGGTCTACAATCTTGTCCCTGACATCCTTGGAGAGCTCTTTGGTCTTGGCCATGGTGGAGAGTTTGGAATCTGATTGATTGCTTCTGTGAACAGGTGTCTTTTATACAGGTAACAAGCTAAGATTAGGAGCACTCCCTTTAAGAGTGTGCTCCTAATCTTAACTCGTTACCTGTATAAAAGACACCTGGGAGCCAGAAATCTTTCTGATTGAGAGGGGGTCAAATACTTATTTCCGTCATTAAAATGCAAATCAATTTATAACATTTTTGACGCGTTTTTCTGGATTTTTTGTTGTTATTCTGTCTCTCACTGTTCAAATAAACTTACCATTAAAATTATAGACTGATCATTTCTTTGTCTTTCTTTCTTTCCCTCACTGTAAATATTTATGCAGTTTTTCATTTTTTTTACCAGGCCAAGCCCGCTTGAGCTGCTATACCGCTCTTGTTTTCAGAAGCGACCTGCCCACAACGCAAGGTGAGGCTTTGTGAACTTGTGTGTGAATGTTTTGACTTAAAACTTTCGTGACTGCAGGAATTCATATTCTTGGTTCTTTCAGTGAAGTCACTTAGATAGAAAATTAAATAAAAATAACAGATAATAAAATAAAAATTAGAAAATTGTAAATAAGAAAAAAAACCCACGACATTTCGATCGCAACACAAGTGGTCTTTATTTTATTATATTATCTATTGATATTTTCTATCTACGTAACTTTACCGAAAGAACCAAGAATACGTGTGGAAATGTGTATCGGTCAAAGACGCTAAACTCGTGCTGATGTTCACTCTAAATGTGGAGGGCAAACCCGGGGAATCCGGAGGAAAATCCACGCGACCACGGAGAGAGAGACACGCAAACTCCAAATATACAGCAGCTGGCGTCAGGGCCGGGTTTGAACCCACGACTTCCTGCATACCAGGTGAGGTAGTTAACATCTCACCACGGAGAGAGACACACAAACTCCAGTTAGCCTCGGCTATGTTGATTGATCCTCAATTAATTACTTGGTGGAGTGAGGAATCATTAATGCTGAGCAGATGAAGGTGGCCAGGCATGGTTCTGGTCAAAACACCACCTGTTTACCATGGCAGTGTGTGACAGTGTAAAGTTTGTGTTTGCAGTAAAGTCTATTAACTCTGTTGAACACGGAGGTTATATCAAAACAATAGTTTATTTTTGTTTTCCTCTGGAACTCTTTGTAAGAATGGAAACAGGAAGTTACCACAGCACAAAGTCGGATCTGTTCATCCCAGCCTTCAAGGACATCTGAGCCTGGATTCACACCTGAGTTGCGATTGAACATGAATTTATGCATTTCTGCATAACACAAATAGAATTGTTTTAACACCTTTTGCTATGTCAGCTGAATTTAGCTTTATAAATATTCCTTTTGTAGCCAGACAGCCGAAATTGTGTGCTCAGAGTTTTGGGTTCACATTCATTTTTAAGATACGAAGGCTTCTAGGCATATGTATGACCATTTGATCTCTCTTTGTGTGCAATAACAGCCCGTGTGATGAATATTGGGAAACTGTTTCACTACATAATGAATATATGAATAAGTATAGACGTGTAAGTCACATGTGACTGTATATATGCATTCCTCCGTGCCACGATACTGACTTGATGATGGTGTGGATGTTCCTATTATCTGTCTGCAGCTGCCGCTTCCTCTGACGCTTCCTCTGCAGAATTGGTCTAATGGAGCAAAGGCAGTCAGCACAGCTCGGTACGGCAAGACAACAATGCGACCAGAGTGCATACAGCACGGATTGCACTGGAAATTTGACACAGCACCAGAGAACTCGCACAGGAGAGAAACCCTTCAAGTGCAGTGTGTGTGGGAAAGCGTTTGCACATCCATCTGCTCTAGTAAGACATCAGAGAACACACACGGGAGAGAAACTCTTCAAGTGCACTGCGTGTGGGAAGGCATTTTCACGGTCATCTTATCTTAAAGAACATCAGAGAACACACACAGGAGAGAAACCCTGCAGGTGCATTCTGTGCGGGAAGGCATTTGCAAAGTCACAACATCTTCAAAGACACCAGAGAACACACACGGGAGAGAAACCCTTCAAGTGCAGTGTGTGGGAAGGGATTTTCACAGTCATATATTCTTGTAACACACCAGAGAACGCACACGGGAGTGAAACCCTTCAGGTGCACAATTTGCGGGAAGGCATTTGCACATTCATCCGTTGTTCAGACCCACCAGAGAACACACACAGGGGAGAAACCCTTCAAGTGCACTGTGTGTGGGAAGGCATTTTCACTGTCATCTGTTCTTAAAAAACACAAGAGAACACACAGGAGAGAAACCCTTCAAGTGCACTGCGTGTGGGAAGGCATTTTCACAGTCATCTTATCTTAAAGAACATCAGAGAACACACACAGGAGAGAAACCCTGCAGGTGCACTGTGTGTGGGAAGGCATTTTCACAGTCACATGTTCTTAAAAAACACCAGAGAACACACACAGGAGAGAAACCCTTCAAGAGCACTGTGTGTGGGAAGGCATTTTCACAGTCATCTTCTCTTATAAAACACCAGAGAACACACACGGGAGAGAAACCCTGCAGGTGCATTCTGTGCGGGAAGGCGTTTGCACGGTCACAACATCTTCAAAGACACGAGAGAACACACACAGGAGAGAAACCCTTCAAGTGCAGTGTGTGTGGTAAAGCGTTTGCACATTCATCTACTCTTGTAAGACACCAGAGAACACACACAGGAGAGAAACCCTTCAAGTGCATTCTGTGCGGGAAGGCATTTGCACGGTCACAACATCTTCAAAGACACGAGAGAACACACACAGGAGAGAAACCCTTCAAGTGCAGTGTGTGTGGTAAAGCGTTTGCACATTCATCTTCTCTTGTAAGACACCAGAGAACACACACGGGAGAGAAACCCTTCAAGTGCAGTGGGTGTGGGAAGGCATTTTCACAGTCATCTGCTCTTGAAAGACACCAGAGAACACACACGGGAGAGAAACCCTTCAGGTGCACTTTGCGGGAAGGCGTTTGCACATTCATAAAATCTTCATCTACACCAGAAAACGCATAAGCATCAGAAGATCTGCAAGGAGTGGAGTCTGAAATTGGCTTGTGAGCCCATCCCTCGTGAAACAAGAACTGAAGGAAAATCCCAGATTTGACACTTAAAGGAATCGAGGTGAAATGTGAAGAGGTGATGGTGAAGAGCGAAGAAGTGAAGAGTTGAAAACTCAGTTCCTAGGTTCAACCTGCAGAGTAAGAGCGACGGGCCAGTCTTTGTGGACCTGTTGGCTGGGTAGATCCCTGATCAGAAGCGAGAACGACCGCTTGTCTTACGATCGAAACTTTGTGATCTATTATTTTTTTTCTACCTACGTGACATTACCGAAAGAACCAAAGAGTATGTGATTTAGGAATAAAATGTAAAATAATTTAAAATAAAATATATACGCCTGCAAAGAGACTGGAGGCTGAATCTAACAACTTAGACCACTCAACCACACTACGCACAGGATGCCCTTGGCGACCAAAGCCCGCTTGATTTCGCCAACGCCGGCCTTTTCCCGCCGGCGGTTTGTACAGCACGATAATTTTTAGATATTAAGAAAAAGGTTTAAAGTACATTTTATTGCATTTCTTGAGGGAAATTAGCCCCCCTTTTGCCTCACAAAGTGAGTGCAAACCTCACCGATCGTGTGTTTTAGTTTGTTTACGTTATTTTGCCGCTAGAAATTTCCACGTGAATCAGCGATGATGATGATGATATCAGCCACTTTGTTAAGCTGGTGTCATTTGAGATAGCCAGGTTGCTTATGAAAAAGAAGCTAATAGTCTTCTTGGTTCTTTCTGTAAAGTCACGTAGAATTTTCTCCTCGACAGACCTGTTCTCCGCCTGAGGACGGCTACTTGCGTTGTGGCCGAAACGTCGTTTTATCGTGTTTTATTTTTCGATTTAAAGCTTTCGTGACTGCAGGGATTCATCTTCTTGGTTCTTTCGGTAAAGTCACGTAGAAGGGAAGTAATAAAATAATAAAAATAAAACATAATAAAATAATTATCACGACGCTCCAAGCTTGGTGGTGTTTCATTCTTCACCTGAGGACGGCTGCTTGCGTTGTGGCCGAAACGTCGTATTTTATTATGTTTTATTTTTATTTTTATTATTTCCCTTCTACGTGACTTTACTGAAAGAACCAAGAAGGTTATTATGTTTTATTTATATAATTTTATTATTTCAATTCTACGTGACTTTACCGAAAGAACCAAGAAGATGAATCCCTGCAGTCACGAAAGCTTTAAATCGAAAAAGAAGCTAATAGCTTATTACGCTTTACCTGGTACAATAAATAAAGTGGAGTTTGTGTTTAATATATGCGTCTTGTTGAGGCTGCTGGCCCCGGGTCCTCCCCCGGCGGAGGGTTGATCTCGGGGGAAGGGGGGGGGGCTGCTGCCTCCTGACTCCTCGCTCACTCGTGTGAGAGCCGCTGCTGCCACTCTCCGGCTCCTCGAGTCCGCGAGTCCTGTCTGTGGGGCACGATTCGGGGCTGGCGCTCGGCTGCCTGCAATTAAA
>NW_026890977.1:0-83775 GCF_015708825.2 Lethenteron reissneri
CACTCACCACCACCGCTCACCACTCACCACCGTTCCCTATCTCTTAACATTGTCCCATAGACTTTCTATGGGAACCGGTTCCCTATCTCTTAACATTGTCCCATAGACTTTCTATGGGAACCGGTTCCCTATCTCTTAACATTGTCCCATAGACTTTCTATGGGAACCGGTTCCCTATCTCTTAACATTGTCCCATAGACTTTCTATGGGAACCGGTTCCCTATCTCTTAACATTGTCCCATAGACTTTCTATGGGAACCGGTTCCCTATCTCTTAACATTGTCCCATAGACTTTCTATGGGAACCGGTTCCCTATCACCACTCACTCACCACTCACTCACCACACACTCACTCACCACTCACTCATCACTCACCACTCACTCATCACTCACCACTCACTCACCACTCACTCACCACACACTCACCACACACTCACTCACCACACACTCACCACTCGCTCACCACTCGCTCACCACTCGCTCACCACTCGCCACTCACTCACCACTCACTCACCACCCACACCACCCACCCACCACTCACACCACCCACCCACACCACACCACTCACACCACCCACCCACCACTCACCCACCCACCACACCATCCACACCACCCACACCACCCACCCACCATCCACCCACCCACCCACCACACCACCCCACCCACCCACCCACCACCCCACTCACCCACCACCCCACTCACCCACCCACCACCCCACTCACCCACCCACCACCCCACTCACCCACCACCCAACTCACCCACCCACCACCCCACTCATCCACCCCACCCACCTACTGCCCACCCCACTCACCCACCCACTCACCCACCCACCACCCCACTCACCCACTCACTCACCCACTCACCCACCCACCACCCCACTCACCCAACCACTCACCCACCACCCCACTCACCCACCCACCACCCCACTCATCCACCCACCACCCCACTCACCCACCACCCCACTCACCCACCCCACCCACCTACTGCCCACCCCATTCACCCACCCACCACCCCACTCACCCACTCACTCACCCACTCACCCACCCACCACCCCACTCACCCACTCACTCACCCACTCACTCACCCATTCACTCACCCACTCACTCACCCACTCACCCACTCACCCACCCATCCCACCCCCTCTGCGTGTGACACCTTGCCGGCCTTCATCGGCACCACTGCTGCTACTCGCTACTGACAACACTTGCCCCGACAGTCTGTTAAGAGGCTACACGGGGGACCTTTGTCTTTGTGTGTTGTGTGAATCAGCCATCCCTCAAATCTGATGCTGGACCGTCTCTCGGGGAAAAGCCTCCACATCGACTTTGGAGACTGCTTTGAGGTCAGGTTCACTGTGGCCGTGTGGGTGGGTGGGGTTCACTGTGGCCAGGTGGGTGGGTGGGGTTCACTGTGGCCGTGTGGGTGGGTGGGTTTCACGGTGGTTGATGTTGTTGAATGTGGTGGTGGTCGTTGTTGTTGTTGCAGTTGGTCAAGGATTTGTGCAGCACGCAGCTCTGAACAAGAAAGCCATCACCATCATCAACCGCGTGCAGGAAAAGCTCACAGGTCCTGCTCAACCACTACCACCACCACCACTACCATCACCACCATCACCACCACCACTACCACCACTACCACCACCACTACCATCACCACCACCTCCACCACCACCATCACCACTACCACCACCACTTCCACCACCATCACCACCACCACTACCACCACCACTAACACCACCACTACCACCACCATCACCACCGCTACTACCACCACCACCACTACCATCACCACCACCACCACAACCACTACTACCACCACCACTACTACCACCACTACCACCACCACCACCTCCACCACTACCACCATCACCACCACCACTACCACCACCACCACTACCACCACTACCACCACAACTACCACCACTACCACCACTACCACCACTACCACCACGACCTCCACCACCTCCACCACCAACACCACTACTACTACCACCATCACCACCACCACTACCACCACCATCACCACCATCACCACCACTACTACCTCCACCACCACCATCACCACCACCACAACCACTACTACCACCACCACTACTACCACCACTACCATCACCACCATCACCACCACCACTACCACTAGTCCACCACTACCACTAGTCCACTACCACCACTAGTCCACCACTACCACCACGACCTCCACCACCAACACCACTACTACTACCACCATCACCACCACCATCACCACCATCACCACCACTACTACCTCCACCACCACCACCACCACTACCACCACCTCAACCACTACCACCACCACTACCACCACCACCACTACCACCACAACTACCACCACTACCACCACGACCTCCACCACCAACACCACTACTACTACCACCATCACCACTACCACCACCACCATCACCACCATCACCATCACCACCACTACTACCTCCACCACCACCATCACCACTACCACCACCTCAACCACCACCACCATCACCACCACCTCCACCACCACTACCACCACTAGTCCACCACCACCACCACTACCACCACCACCACTACTACTACCACCATCATCACCACCACTACCATCACCACCACTACCACCACCACCACTACCATCACCACCACCTCCACCACCACCACCATCACCACCACCACTACCACCATCACCACCATCACCACCACTACTACCACCACCACCACTACCATCACCACCACCTCCACCATCACCACCACTACCACCACTACTACCACCACTACCACCACCACTACCACCACCACCATCACCTCCACCACTACCACCACCACCATCTCCTCCACCACAACCACCACCACCACCACTACCATCACCACCACCTCCACCACCTCCACCACCACCACCTCCACCACCACCACCACTACCACCACTACCACCACCACTACCACCACCAATACCACCACTACTACTACCACCATCATCACCACTACTACCACCACCACCATCACCAACACCACTACCACCATCACCACCATCACCACCACTACTACCACCACTACCATCACCACCACCTCCACCACCACCATCACCACCACTACCACCACCACCACTACTACCACCACCTCCACCATCACCACCTCCACCACTACTACCACCACCACCACCTCCACCATCACCACCTCCACCACCACCATCACCACCTCCACCACCACCATCTCCACCACCACTTCCACCACCACCTCCACCACTACCACCACCACCACCATCACCACCACTACCACCACCACTACCACCACCACCACCATTACCACCACCACTACCACCACCACCACTACTACCACCACCACCACCTCCCCTACCACCACCACCACAACTACCACCCCCACCACCACCCCCACCACCACCCCCACCACCACCACCCCCACCACCACCACCACCCCCACCACCCCCACCACCACCACCACCCCCACCACCACCACCACCCCCACCACCACCACCCCCACCACCCCCACCACCACCACCCGCACCCTCCCCACCACCCCCCCCACCCCCACCACCCCCACCACCACCCCCACCACCACCCCCACCACCACCCCCACCACCACCATCACCACCCCCATCACCACCCCCACCACCACCACCACCACCATCACCCCACCACCCCCACCACCACCCCCACCACCACCATCACCCCACCACCACCACCCCCACCACCACCACCCCCACCACCACCACCACCCTCACCACCACCACCATCACCACCACCACCCCTACCCCCCACCACCACCACCACCCTCTCTCCCCATCTCCCCTCTCCCCCCCATCTCTCTCACACTCCCCCCCCCCTCTGTGTGTGTGTGTGTCTGTGTGTGTACACTGTGTGTGTGTGTCTCTGTGTGTGTGTGTCTCTGTGTGTGTGTGTACACTGTGTGTGTGTCTCTGTGTGTGTGTGTCTCTGTGTGTGTGTCTCTGTGTGTGTGTCTCTGTGTGTGTGTCTGTGTGTCACTGTGTGTGTGTCTCTCTGTGTGTGTCTCTGTGTGTCTGTGCGTCTCTGTGTGTGTGTCTCTGTGTGTGTGTGTGTCTGTGTGTGTGTGTGTCTGTGTGTCACTGTGTTTGTGTCTCTCTGTGTTTGTCTCTGTGTGTGTCACTGTGTCTCTGTGTGTGTCTGTGCGTCTCTGTGTGTGTGTGTCTCTGTGTGTGTGTGTCTGTGTGCAGTGTAGTGTAGTGGGTATGATGTTGATGTTGGTGATGATGATGTTGGTGGTGATGATGATGTTGGTGGTGATGATGATGTTGGTGATGATGATGATGTTTGTGATGATGGTGATGATGTTGGTGATGATGATGAAGGTGATGTTGGTGATGATGGTGATGTTGATGTTGGTTTGGTATATTTCACAACGATGAGGTGGTGGTGGAGGAGAAGGAGGAGGGTGATGGCGGTGATGGTGGTGATGGCGGTGGTGGTGGTGATGGTGGTGGTGATGGCGGTGGTGGTGGCGGTGATGGTGGTGATGGCGGTGATGGCGGTGGTGGCGGTGATGGCGGTGATGGTGGTGATGGCCATCAACCTGGGGGAGGACCTCCGCTCACACATGTTCATCTGGAACAACATCTTCTTTAGGTGCCACCACCACCACAACCACCACAACCGCGATGAGAATTTCTCACCTCGGATTGCAGTTCACGCGCGGAGCAGCAACCTGCTGCTGCTGCTACCTCGCGAAGCACGCGGCAGCAGGCCGTGACGTCACTTCCGGGATACAAGTTCAAGTTTTCGGTGTCGCCCCGGGAGCCATTCGGCTCTTGAATCGGGTGCAACCGCAACAAACAGAAAACAAAAACACGAACAAGAAACATCTTAAAGTGAATACTCCCCTCCCGCAACGAGCGGCTCTGTAACTTAAATAAATTATGTTAATGAGCCCCCAGTCACCGGGCGTGGCTTTGCCCAAATAAGGATTGGCACTGGGACGTAGGTGACGTCACGCTCAAGAGCTTCGCGGTCGGGAGTGGGTGACATGACATCACTTGCGAGGCACACCGCCCCCTGGCGTTTGACGCCGATGAGGTCACGCTGCGTGGTGACGTCAGAGAGCGGGGTCAGAGTTCAAGTTGTTGTTGGCAGTGTCGTGAGCGCTGCGCTCCGCACCGACTACCCGAGTTCCATTCCCGCTCGTGGCCAACACCGCCAGTGACGACTTTCTGAGCCGGTCCTGAGCCTCCCCTACGTCGACTCAGCCTCAAACGAGTACCCGGTGCGGTGTGTCCAACATCGCTAGCACTGGGGAGACAAAGGCGGCCGGGCGTGGTGCTGGCCACCCACCCCCTCGTGTGCCGTCCCACCCTTAATAGGTGCTCGCTAACAGCACTTGCCCCTACAGTCTGTGCAGGCTATACGGGGGATCTTTGTCTTTGTGTGTTGGGAGCAAGTTTGAGTGGCGTATAGTCGTGGGAGTTGAACGGGCGCCTGCTGCTACTGACAGTCATTGACTGCGGTGGGACAGACGCTCATAGACACACACAGACAGAGAAGACAGGCGGACAGACAGAGACAAGAGGAACACAGACAGAGAGAGACGACATAGACACAGAGACAGGCAGAGAGAGACACACACAGAGGCAAACAGAGATACAGACAGAGATGTTGAATCGAACACACCGAACTCGCTCCATTGAAAGAGATTCCTCGATCTTTGCCCATCCCCGGAAGTCGTTCTAGTTTCTATTTATTTCCCTGTGTGGTGTGTAGTGTAAGCAATGTGGGATATTGATGTACACGGACATGAACAAGATCAGCAGACAAGACGTCTTTCATACTCTTTGGTTCTTTCAGTAAAGTCACGTAGGTAGAAAAAATTAAATAATAAATAAATCACGACGTTTCGATCGCAACACAAGCGGTCGTCCTCAGGTGAAAACTTCCAGACATTGTCGCGGCAGAAGTCACGTGAGCTACAGCTGAGCATTGTTTGACTGGTAAGAACGAAGTGGACCAGCCTACAATAGATTATTTCGTCCGTCCGTCCATCCGTCCGATGTCCGATTACGTGTAGCAACATCGCCCCCTACTGAAAACACTTGGCACGACCCTACAAAAACCTTTAGACTCTGTGAGGCTTTCCTGGCTAAACAAGTGTAACATTCCCTTATAATTCCCTCAGATAGCTTTTAATTAAAACATTTAAATTAATGAGGCTTTCCTGGCTAAACACGTATAACATTCCATTATAATTAAAACTTTGAAATTAAATAAAAAACTCACAGCGCCCTAAAGCCTACAGCTAGGCCTAAAGCCTAGAACTAGGCCTCACAGTCTCCCTTCGTATCGTACCCCCGCGTGTGTGAAAGGGAGTTCATGTTTAACAATGTTACATTCCCTGATGTTTTTAATTTAAATTAAAAATTAGGTCACAGCGCCCTAAAGCCTACAGCTAGGCCTAAAGCCTAGAACTAGGCCTCAAAATCTCCCTTCGGATCGTCCGATTAGGTGTAGCAACATCGCCCCCTACTGCAAACACTTGGCAGGACCCTACAAAAACCTTTAGACTCAGTGAGGCTTTCCTGGCTCAACAAGTGTAACATTCCCTTATAATTCCCTGGGATAGTTTTTAAGTAATACATTTCAATTACAAATGTACTCGCAGCGGCCTAAAGCCTACAGCTAGGCCTACAGCCGAGAACTAGGCCTCAAACTCTCCCTTCGTATCGTACCCCCCCGCGTGTGTGAAAGGGAGTTAATGTTTAACAATGTTACATTCCCTGATGTTTTTAAATAGAAACATTTAAATTTAAAGCTTTTACATAAAAATAAACTCCCTACCCCCCCGTCGTCGGCGGGTCTCCAGCCTAGAGCCAGGCCTGGGAATCTCTCCCCCGCTTGGGGTGTATTGGGCGGGGCTACAGCGGTAGGGGGCGGGGCTACGCGGGGCTGGGCGGGGCTACTGCGGCAGGGGGCGTGGCCACGAGGTGCAGGGCGGGGCTACGCGGGGTTGGGGCGGAGTTACGGCGGTAAGAGGCGGGGCCACGAGCTGGGGGCGGGGACACCGAGATGGGGCGGGGCCACGGGTGGCCGGGGCGGGGTTACGCGGGTGGAGGGCGGGGCCACGGGGGCGGAGCGGGGCCACGGGGGACCGGGGCGGGGTCAAGCGGTGTGAGGCGGAGCTTAGCGCGATGGAGGGAGGGGCCGTTGGCGAAAAGGGCCGGAGTCTACAGTCGAGAATACAGTACCGGGGGCGAGAAGGCGGGGCTAATAGTCATAGGGGCGTGGCTTACCCCAAGAGGTCAAGACCATGGGGGCGGAGTGTGGGAGGGGCAGAGCAGAAAGGAAGTAGAGATACGTCACGTGAGGGCTGCGTTAACCAATCGTATCCCGCGTCTCGCGTTATCGGTTCCCGCGCGTGTCGTGATTTGTCGGATGAATCAAGCACGTGGAGTCCAGCAGACCAATCGCAAGGCGTCTTGCTGGGGGTGGGGGGGTCGGTTCACTCGCGCTGCCATTGGATGCGCGCGCCGCGGGCGTGTGGTTGGTTGTCCTAAGAATGAATTACTGGGGACGTCCAATTTATTTCAATGCGAATTTAGCGTTACTAAAACAATAGCTGCGTGTAATTCACGCAGTGAGGGAAAACTGTTAAAATTTCTGATAGTATAAAATATCTCGCAAGCCATTGACCGTTGCTAGGAGACCCAACGACCAATGAGCGCGCGCCTCACTGCGGTGACGTCACGCCACAACCTCACCGGTTAACTTTTTTCGGTCAAGTCACGTACATAGAATAAATAATACTGAGTGAACCTGCCTACTACTACTGAGTTAACCAGCCTACAATATATTATACTGTCCGTCCGTCCATCCGATGTCCGAATTGGGTGTTATGACGAAGGAGGCAGAAGCCATGCAGCGGCAGGCCAATACCGAGGCCCGCAACACCGGCCGAGCCGTCTTGACGGAGGAGGCAAAAAGCAAGCAGCGGCAGGCCAATACCGCCGCCCGCGCCGCCGCCCGAGCTGTCTTGACAAACGACGCAGAAGCCATGCAGCGGCAGGCCAATACCGACGCCCGCGCCGCCGGCCGAGCTGTTTTGACGAAGGAGGCAGAAGCCATTCAGCGGCAGGACAATACCGAGGCCCGCAACGCCGCCCGAGTAGCCCAGTCCGATGAGAAGATAAGGGACGCAAAACGACAGGACAACACGGCTAAGCGTCGCGGCGCTAGGGAAGGCCTTTCAGTGACCAGCAAGGACATCCAAAAACAACAGAACACCTCCAAACGTGGCATGTCTCGCACCATTCAAACCCAGGCGATACGCTGTGCCGGGGATGAGCGGCTGATGAGGCTCGCATCGACTTTTGTCGAAAAAATAACGATCGATCAGGCTGACATCGATGTCCTTGCTCAAGGTCAGAATTACACAAAGCACCCTAATTTGGGTCTTGCCTACTTTCACCTTTGCTCCGCCGACCCGAACGGCCACGTGTTCAACGACGAAACGTTATTTGGCGACCAGTCTGGCGCAACATGCGAGCTTATTACTTCAACTATTGGTGCGCCTGTGTCCAAGGGTGACGCCATGCGTTGTCAAAAGAGTGCGGCCACTCACGATCCGTCAGGCGCCATTGCCGTGTGTGCCTCTTGCAACGAAATTATCTTTCCTGGCGAGAACGCGCCTGTCCAGCTCGATATCGTGGGGCTGCATGATGCGTTCCATTTGACATTGCAGCAGATGCAGCAACTCGACAGCATGCCAGCGGATGTTGTTTTTGCGCATGTTTCCGTTCTGCGGTGGAATCGACGCTGCTACCACTTGAACCCCGACTTGGTTTATGACATTCATGCGATCGCTCTGTGCACGACATGCGCTGCCAACCCATTGTCTCATGAGTACAGCATTGCTTCCGGACATGACTACGGCCGCCAATCGGCAATGCCGCACCTCAATGCGACGACCTTGAGTGCAGTTGTGCCTGTGCGCAACTTTAACATAAACATTTTGGTGCGCCCACATCACTCCATGGGACAGTATTTGCTTTCCAAGTGACGGTCCAGTTGAAGTCGCGAAAACGCTTCCTGTTGTTGACGTCACGCGCCGTCCACACATCACATTCCTTAGCCCTCGTGATCAGTGGCGCAAAATCTGTGGCAAGTTTCATGCTTTGTACGATATCGATGTCCACGGGGCTTACGCGTGGCTTCGGGTTTAGAAACAGCTGCAGCACCCATTCTTTGTGGATGTCACTGTGGACAACTCAACATCAACGCAGTCGAAGCTGATGGAACTCGGGGCGCTAATCGAAGATGAGGCAATTGCTTACGACGAAAAGGATGTGGCCGACATGAGCAACGAGCTGGACCGCGAAGATGAAGCGACACCCGTCCTCGACGACAAGGCACCAGTCGCACTAGTACACTCTGCTGTTTTGCAGACCCAAACCCTCGTACCTCTTGGTCAAAATCTGGCGCTGGATGCTTTGGTGCAAATCGTGCAGCCTGACGACGCCCCGTCTACGAAACCTCCCCGCGAAAAGATCAGGCCTGTTGTGGCCGTGTCGTGGCGCGGAACACGGCTTGTGGAGTGGGACGAAAACGACGAGATATTGATGGGGGCATTTCCCACGCTCTTCATGCTGGGCAAAGGTGTGCCCAAAGGACCAATGACCGTGAGCTTCCATCGGCATCTAGGCCAATTCTACGATGGACGCTTTGAGGACACTCTTTGGATTTCTACAGCGTTCAACCAAAAGCAACGACACGCCTGTATTCGCAAAGCGGCTTCAATTGGAACGAAAAATTCAAAGACGCTCGAAAGCCTCGGAGACCTCGCAAATCTGGATTCCTTTCGTGAGACTCTTGCTCGGGCTCGAGACAACCCGTTGACTCAGGAGGCGAAAGTCCTGAACGCCAAAATATGCAAAGTTCTCTCGATGGTGGGATCCACTGTCCCCTTCAGCCCATTTGAGCGTGCCGCAACGCGTCCGAAACTGCTGTCTACGCGCTATCGTTATGGCGTTGGACTCCATTTCATCACTTTGGCACCCCCCGAGTTCGAGGATTTGACAACATTGCGCGTGGCGATCTTGCGAGTCAAGCACTGGAATGCATCGGTTCAAAAATTGCAGCAAGAAGGAACTTCTCGATCGGACTTGCCCAATGATGTGACCGACGGTCCTGGTGGTCGACTTTGTCTGACGGGTCAGAATCCCATGCTGGTCGCACTTTCCTTCCTGCGAAAACAGCTGGTTCTTTTGCATGACGTTTTCCGTTGCCCTGCTACGGCAACAACTCGCGTCAGTCGCAACTACACACAACGTGAGCATGGAGCTTATGGCGTCGTCTCGGTTTTCAACGCCATTGTGGAGCCACAGTTGAGTGGCCGCTTGCATTGGCACATGACGCTCTACTCCTCCTGCCTAGAACCTTCGCTACTCACTCGGCTTGCAGCCGCGCCTGACAACCTGAAAGACGCAGCCGCGGCGTTTCTTGCGAGCACATCATGCACGCACGTGTCTTTGGCCACCCACGACTGGTTACGTGAGTTCGAGGCACACGAGGTCCCAAAACCTCGTGCTGCCGAAATTGCTGTGCCTCCTGCCTCGGACTATGAAGCCTTCGTTGAAGTCGCCGAGCGCAAAGCGATCCTCACAGGATGGCACAGCCATGGGTTCACGTGTGAGAAAGGAAAACGTGGCAAATATATGTGCAGCCTGAGCATGGGACGCGGAGTGCACGATCGTCCTAGCTGTCCTCTTCTTCTCACGATGCACAAAAACGAAGACATCAGCAAGGGCATCCGATGCGACATCGAGGGCCGCGAAATTGACGCCGCAACGATTCAGTTCCTCGAGCAGCCATTGAACCACCTCAATGGCGTCCTGCTGCGGCCTCATTTACGGGGACCGATTGTTTGGGAGTTGCACCGTCCAGAGCAAGACGCTATGTTTGTTGAAACTAACATCATCGCAACCAACCTGCTCGGGTGCCACAACAACTCCTCGATTATCAGTGGTCAAGACGTGGGCGAGGCTGTCGAAGAATACGAAGCTTCCTACATGACAAAAGGAACAGCTGAACTGCGGCAGGCAACCGCGTTCCTGCTTGCCGCAGTCGATGAAATTCACGCCCATCCAAGTCGAGCAGACGACAGTGGTACGAAACGGCGGACCGGCAAACATTTGGCTACTCGCACTGTCAACGCATTCTCGGGCGGAGCACAATGGTCTCTACCCTTGATGGCCTACGCACTTTTGGGACACGTCTCACATCACCAGTGAGTCTTTCCGATACATCTTTGCCATCGAGAACGTTGCCTACATTGTTAATTGCCTCAAGGCAAAGGACGATGTGCAAGTCGATGCGTCACAGTCAACTGAGGTGCGCAATGACAACCTTTATGCCGAGGCGTGCTTGGACGAGCTCATCGCATCAGTTGACTGCAACGAGAAGAGCGTGGATTTCTGTGGGGGTACTGCGGCTTACGTCATTGGGGACAAGCGATTTTTTTTTTCTTTCGCAAGCAGAGTCGTACGCACACCGAGGCCAGCACTTTCAAGCTTTTTCACAGCTCGAGTTCGAGTGCATCGTTGAGCTAGTACCGAAAAGGAAGCCTGGGGAAGAGTACTCTGGCCGTGGGCGCCCTTCACGCAGAACCTTTCCTCTTGGCAGCGGCCACAAGCTCTTTGATCACTATGACGGCTTAATCCGGACGAAAATTAAGACAGCGATGCTAGCTGGATCCCACCCACCACTTTTTCCCGGAAACAAGCCTGACGAGGATTCGGCGCAGCTCCGGTGGTACAAAGACATGGACGAGCTCGCCAAATACGTCATGGCTCTGCTCACACCATGGGGGGTCCATAACATTGCTTCGACTATGGATCATTGCAGCGATGGACTATGTCAGCTTTTCAACGATTGGAACTGCAGCACTGCGTCGCTTGTAAATCGACAGCGCCTGCGATACATCCAAAACATTATGAGCAAGGGCTATCAAAGCAGCCGCAACGAAGTCGCATCGAGTCGTTGGCGCGAGCGCAATGCCGATTGGTGGGCAAACCTTCGTCACTCGAGCACAGTCAATTGCTCTGTGGGTTCTGGTGAGATCCTACCGGACGACGCAGAGGCAATGGGTCGCATAAGCCACAGAGAGCTTCAAGAACTTACAACTGCGGCTTCAGCAGGTGACAACAAAATGGATGCTGCGCACAAGACACTGCGGGACAACTGCTTCGCCCTTCATGGCTCATTGAGCTCTTTGCGCCCACATGCAGCAGCTTCATGTGTCCCGGATTCTTCTATCGTGTACCAAGACCATCATTCTGCCACCAGCACCGCCCCCGATCTTTTGGTGATATGCAAATCAATCCACAGCATGACAATTTAGGATGCCACTGCCACGGGGTCGGATTCATTGCTCGGTGGGAATGGACCTTCCGCGGATACCAACTCGTTGCATGCTTCACCACCCGTCGCCCGCAGTTCTTTAACCGAGGCGCAGCTCGCGATTGTAAAATTCATCATGGACGACGCCGGCCAGAAGCTGTGTCTCATGCACGCCGGTGGTGGAACTGGAAAGTCGTTCATCATCAACCATTTGCAGCGCGAGCACGAGCATAACAACAGTCCAGGTCAACTGCTGCCCGACCGGCGCGGGGGCCATAAAGCTTCCCAACGGACGCACATTCCACATGGTCTTCAAGGCACACCAGCCAAATTTAACTGCGGGGACGGCAAATGGATGCTATTGCGAGGTCTTTGGGTGGCAACCGTCTCGCACTAGTGTGTATTGACGAAGTCAGCATGTTTCCTGCGAACTATCTCGTTCTCATGGACACCCGCCTCAGATCGATCTATGACCGAGAGTTGCCATTTGGTGGCATCTCTATCCTTCTCAGTGGCGATTTTGTGCAACTACCGGTGGCGGGAGCTGGTCAAGATTTGTATCGCGCCATGTACGGAAACGCAAACAGCGACTCTGCCCAGGCTCGCAGTCTTTTTGCCCAATTTCGCGTCTTCGACATCACCCAGCAAATGCGAGCTGCAAAAGACCCGGGTCATCAAAAGCTGTTGGAGCTTTTTCGGGCACTCCCTCAAAATTACCCCGTTGGATCGCGATGGTCGAAAGACATGTCGTCCTATTCATGACGGACCCATTGCTTCAAGCTCTTACGCGTGCACTGACGACGGTTGAGGTGGCCCAAAGCGTTGAATGGACAACGAACTCAGTGGTCCTAACGACAAGTAACCGATCGGAGCGTCATAAACGGGGCAATGGCTGCTATCTTCGCGGCGTCCAACAATACTCCATTGCTACGTTGGCGTCGACAGCTCAAGCTCGAAATACCCAATGCTCTAGCGGTGTTGCTGTACAACGAGGACGCATATCCGGAGCTTTTTGACTCCTTTGTGTTCGATGCACCGGGTCAAATCCTTTGCAACGAAAATGTCAACGTCGAGTATGGCATAGCAAATGGGACAAAATGCCGATATGTGTCGCTGGCATGGGTCGACATCGAGACCAAACACGCTGCTCTTGGTGCCATAAAAGCGCGTACAGACGGGCAAGTCATTGACTTACATTTTGCACTGGACTACATTGTAGTTCAAGTCCAAAGCACGTCCATTGGATCGTGGCCAACACACCTAAACCTCTCTTGCAACAAATCGGTCCTGCATATCCCCATTGGACTAATCCAGCGATCCCAAAAGCATTCCCTCCGCATGGGCAAGAACCTACGAGTCGAGTATCGAGCCCATGCATGTACCTTGGCCTTCGCCCTCACTGTATGGAAAGCTCAAGGTGACACGTGCCCGCGCGTCATAGCCCACCTGGAAAGCAGTCCCAATGCGCCATCATTGACCTACGAGCTTCTTTACGTAATGTTCTCGCGGGTGCAATCGTCGGAAACTTTTCGATCCATGCCGCTGTCTCTCGGTTTTCAACCTAAACGTCTTTATAAACTGCGACCGAATCTTTTTGCGACACGGTGGCGAATGGACATCGCAGAGGACGGGTATTGGCGTTCAAGGGACAATATGCAAACAGAACTCGCAAACCCGCGACGCCCAAAAGCAGCTATGGCACGTGTTCAAGGCAAACGGACATCTACAGGTGTCAACGCACAACTGCCGATCACGCGTCCTGTTAAACGCGCTCGAACAGATGTAACGCGACCTCCAAAACCTACTCAGCGCTACAACGTTTCCATGCTCGAAAACCCCAAGTGTGATTTGACTACCGAGAGCAATCGGCAAAAGATGGTAACAATTCGCACTGTTGCAAACCCCGACATCGTCGATGTTGACGCCCTGGAAATCGACACGGCTCAAACACATCTCTTTACGCACTTTGGAGTACCTGTGTACAAATCAACTAAACGTTCATTGGTGCCAGGCGCTTGGCTCACGAGTGCTGCTGTCGAGCTTTTGATGCACTGCGCTATTCAGGACCAACGCCAGACTATCGCCATCATCTCACCCGACATTTATGCGACCTATTCCCAGGATCCTACGAATTGGCCACGTCAAATCTTGGAGAACGACCGACGTGCTCTTCGATGCCAGCACGGGTTTGGTGACCTTTTCACTCGCCACCTGTGGTTTATGCCTATTTGCAAGGATGGCAACCACTGGCAACTCTTCTGCTTTGTTAACCCTGGACGTCCAGACGCGTGGGTTACTTTGCTTGACTCGTTGAGCCGAGACGGAAAGCCAAACAACGCTATGCCACTCGTCACATTTGCCAACATCTTTCTGGCCGTGCTCCTGGCAAATCACGCTGGACAGCTGCAGCCTGCCCAAAACGTGTGCCGTGTCCCGTTGCAAGCAAACGGATACGACTGTGGTATTTTTGCTCTTCTCAACACCAAACATTGCGTCCAGAATGCCGCTTCACTTGTGGGATTGCACCCACCTCTTGGCCCCCTCGACTTCACTAAGTGGTACACACCAAACGACGGCGCTGCATATCGTGCAGATTGTTACTACTCACTGTGTCTGCTCCAAGCTGCACTCACGTAGGTACATACTTGTGCAATACTAGTATTTTTTCCACAACGGTTACTACTACTTTATTGTTTCCTATGTTCCACTACGTCTACGTTTCCATCCACTTATTGGCGGCCATTTTTTGCCATTTCATTTTATTATAGCCATTCATTTGTTCGTTCCTACCAGCCCACCCCGCAGGGACCTGTTTCTGAGTTATGTTTTAATGTCCTGAGGTTAAGTGTGTTGGACGGAGTGGAGCAGCTCCATGGAGTCGGTGCAGTAAAATGACAGCAGCCCCGCCTCCCAGTGCAGGTGACACCCGACTCTCCGGGGAGGATCCTTCACCGGCACTGAGGTCAATACCCCACCATGACATACTGAGCAGCTGTTGGTATTTTTATATAAAACCCAGGATGAGTCGTTCTGTCCCAGCCCGCACTCTTTACCACTCCCTTTCAGTGCGATCGTCCCGTACGCGACTCCAACCATCCAAATCCCCGCCACGCCCCCCACGTCCACCTCCCAGTAGTGCTGACCCGACGAGAAGCTCTCGGTGCACAGGGCTTGTGGCCAGTGATCAAAGCGGTGCGGGTGATCGGGGGGGCGACCCTGAGAGACAGTGGTCCGCGTCACCGTCCTGAGGTCTGAGGAAATCTGGAGGATGTTGTGGGCCGAGTTTGGGTCCACAGTCGGTGAGCGTCCGTACGTGAATGCCAGCAGGTTTATCACAGCTCCCTGCAGGGCTCTGATCGAGGCGATGTCTTTTTCACTGGGAGATGACGGTGGAGATTCCTTCTGAGTGTCTCTCCGGTTTGTCTCCTTTAGGTGAACCTGCAGGAACGTGAGCCAGTCCCTCTCCTCCTGCAGAGCGCGCGGGCGCGTAGCTGCTGCCTGGAGGTTGCTGATATCACGCTCGTAATGAGCGATGTTCTCCTTGATCTGGGACAGCAGCTCACACCCCTTCACGTCCACGCGATCCAGAGCTGCCTTCTCGTCTTCATCCAGCGTCGCCCTCACGCGGGTGAACTCGCCTGAGATGCGAGCCTTGGTCTGGACTGTGGAGTCCTGCACGTCCTTGCGAGCGGCCTTCATCCGTCCCACGGACGCCTCCGCCTTCTTCCTCTTCTCCTCCACCGCTCGCGTCTCCTCTCCGACTCCATTCTTCAATCAGACTGCTTAGAGACCTGGTAATTAAGGGCCAGAGCCAGGGTTCGGCAATCAGAGCCGTATCGGAGGCGGCAGAAGGCAGCAGTCAGTGGCTCTGGATGAAGAGGAAAGACCCCAGCTGGGCCCCGAAATGAGAGGGCCAGGAGGTATGCGGTCAACAATGCTTGACTCAGGGAGGAGGACGCCCCTGCCATGCATAGTCCCATGGGATGTTGGCTATCAACAACAAGGCAACTCCTATGACTAATTGGGAATGGGACGCAAGCGTAGGATTGATCACCCTGTCGCTGGCCGCCTTTGGGGAGGGTGTATCGTGTGAAAGGCCGAAACACCCTAGGAACCAAAGGTACACTACTGACGATGCGCTCCCCAAATGTCACCAGGCTCACTGTTCATGAACTCTTGGAAGTGCTTGCACAAAGGATAGTAACATCTCATCCTGTGTTCTTGGAATCTATTCCGTGTCTGATGCTCATCCTCCAGTGTGATAAACTTATGACCCGTGTGGTCTCCTGCGATGGTGCAGTCCCTGCACACGATGCTGAGGAGGTCTTGCTTGCAGTAGAACTTGAGCTACTCTTTGTGCCTCTTGCACTTGCGTTCTTCAGGGTTCACATCTGGTGAAACCAGGACGTGATCATTGAACTTCTTCTTCGCTCCTGCTCCCCCCAAATCTCGCGAGAACTCGCTCCTGCCCCCCCCCCCAATCTCGCGAGAACTCGCTCCTGCCCCCCCCAAATCTCGCGAGAACTCACTCCTGCCCCCCCCCCCCCAATCTCGCGAGAACTCGCTCCTGCCCCCCCCAAATCTCGCGAGAACTCGCTCCTGCCCCCCCCCCCCAATCTCGCGAGAACTCGCACCCGGCGCGCGTCCTCCAGGCAGCTCCTCTGCAAGAAAGGCGGCACACAGAGCGTCGGGACTTAATGATCATGCACACCGCCCTGCTGCATGCGTGGTGTGTGTACAGAGCGGGTAGTGTAGCAGTTAGCACCTCCTCGTGACTTGCAGCTTGCACTTGCCCCCATGCGTTGCCAGACTTGTGCTTGGAGCCCGTGGCATCAGGCGTGGCGGCAAGCTGCCTGCCACCGGCTCCAGCGGCAGAGTTGCTTCCTCTCCGGGCCCCGCGGCCACGCGGCGAGGTCAGCGGTGGCAGATAGTCGGGCACGGCGAACACGGCCATATCCGGTGGCGGTCTTGTTGTCTTACTGCGGGGCATGGCGGATATTCCCCAGATGTAAGGCTGCTTCTCGCCATCTTCTTCCGTCTCTGCGTCCCAATCCTCCGGGCATGGCTGTGCCTCTCTGCTGCTCTGCGGCACCGAAAAATGACCATCTCCTCTCTCCGCACGCGCCGCCCCTTGCGACGAGGAGCGTTTGTTGCCATAAAGGCAGGTACACTGAATGATTCGGAAGCACACCGGACACTGGCTGCGGGGCGGTGGCGATGTGGTGCGCGATGACTATGCAGTGTTTGATGTTGCCATGAGACCACCCCAAATGCACTCGGAATGTCTCAGCGCAATTTGCGCGAGAGCTTGAACGGTGCGTACACCGGACATTGATGGCGAGACGGTCGCGATGTGTTGCGTGACGGTCAATGAAGTGAATATTATTGCCATAAAGGCATGTACATTGTTTTTGAATGCACGCACAAGTGATCAATGAAGTGAATATTATTGCCATAAAGGCATGTACATTGTTTTTGAATGCACGCAAAAGTGATCAATGAAGTGTATATTATTGGCATAAAGGCATGTACATTAAATTTCGATTTAAAGCTTTCGTGACTGCAGGGATTCATCTTCTTGGTTCTTTCGGTAAAGTCACGTAGAAGGGAAGTAATAAAATAATAAAAATAAAACATAATAAAATAATTCTCACGACGTTTCGGCCACAACGCAAGCAGCCGTCAGGTGAAAACCAGGTCCGTCGAGGCGACAGAGTCTGAATGAAGCAGCACACGAGCTTGGAGCATATATATAAGCTGGGCGCATTGACAAAGGAATTTGCATATCAAGAAGAATTTAGCATATTCATGGGAAATGCAGGAATGTGATTAGTACTGCATATGCATGTGCATTATGCAGGATTAACAGCATCAAAGGGAGCTACAGTTGCTGCTGCTGCTGCAGTTGCTGCTGCAGTTGCTGCTGCTGCTGCAGTTGCTGCTACTGCTGCTGTAGTTGCTGCTGCTGCAGTTGCTGCTGCTGCTGCAGTTGCTGCCTTATCCATTTTTAATATAACACTATGTATTATTCTACCCACCGTAATGTGTATCACACTGCTATATATTTACTATACAATTACGACACCATACGTTACTCTGCACACTGCACCATGCCAGTGAGTGGAACGCGGTCTGAAAGTCACCGTAAACGTGAACACAATCAGTTAAGATCCGAAATGTACATTGTTTGTGAATGCACGCAAAAGTGATCAATGAAGTGTATATTATTGCCATAAAGGCATGTACATTGTTTTTGAATGCACGCAAAAGTGATCAATGAATTTCGATTTAAAGCTTTCGTGACTGGAGGGAATCATCTTGGTTTTTTCGGTAAAGTCACGTAGAAGGGAAGTAATAAAATAATAATAAAACATAATTAAATAATTCTCACGACGTTTCGGCTACAACGCAAACAGCCGTCTTCAGGTGAAGAATGAGACTGCCAAGCTAGGAGCTTATATATAAGCTGGGTTGGAAGTGGAAGAAGAGCGCCTTAACAAAAGAATGTGCATATCAAGAGGAATTTAGCATATTCATGGGAAATGCGTAGGAGGTGGGCGGGGGGCTTTCAAATTCATATTATGCCCGTGCATTATGCAGGATCAGCAGCACCAAAGGGGGGGCATGGGGTAGCATTAACAAAGGGAGGGAATGTTAATAGTTTGTAGAAGCAATGAAACATGTGAATGGGAGAACGGTGGCAGGAGACCCGCAGCGGAGCAAATAATGCATTCCCTGTGGAGAACACAAGATACACAGTTAATGCCAGTGAGTGGACTGCGGTCCGAAAGTCACCGTAAATGTGAACAACAATCAGTTAAGATCCGAAATGATTTATTACGTCCTTCCAATGATTGCTGAGCCAGAATCCATCTTCTCGGTTGAAATTGTCTGTGTTTGTATATGTGGATCGCCTCATGAACGAATCTCTCATGGTAGCCAAATGGCTTGCAGAGAACCTCTGTCTTGGAGAAGTCAATGTCATGTGAGCCCACTGAATTGTAACAGTGATCTGCCACGGCTGAGGTGTTTGTCCTACCATTTTCTAGAAGCACCCTGATCAACACGAGTGTCCTTAAATGTATTTATAAAACAAAGTCAGTACAGTATACATTTGCACCTCTTAGTCAAAATCAAACTGGACAACAGCATTTTGATACTTCAGACTGTACGTCGTTGTTTAACCTGCAGCAGTTTAGAGGACATTGTCGGGTGAATATTAGCAAATTCACAGGAAGCACGGAATTATGCATGGAGATGTATGTAATTATTCAAACAGAAGTGTACAATTACGCAGTATAATGTACATATGTATTAAGGTTAAATTACAATGGCCAGATTCGCTAAGCGGATTGTTAATGTGTAAATTAACAATTGAATGCAAAGTCCATGATAGGCCAGGACGAGAACAAAGGATTGGTATGCTAGAGGGGAGTTATAAGGGGCTTAAAATCAGACCTCAAGACCATTTCGAGAGGGATTTCACTGAGGATAGACGCGCAACTCCTCGCTCTGCAGATGACCCTTCTCCTGCGAGACCCAGCCTGGCGATCTCTTGAGACGGGTTACAGGGACATCGACACGCCGTGCATCAACAAGTAAGTGTCTTCGTTAGTGGATACAACTGGTAGTCGCGTGTAGCCCGACTTACGAGACTTCACTCTGTGTCGGTTAGCGATTTGAGCAAGACCTCCACGCAGCTTAAAGGGCGCCTTTAACTCTCAACAAGACCCGCGACTGTTACTCTGGTCTGAAGAATCAGTCACATGGAGCAGATGAACTCTCCACAGCGCCACACACACACGGGCGAGAAGCCGTTCAATTGCTCTGTGGGAAGGCATTTTTACAGAAATCATATCTTAAGATTCACATAAAACACACCAGAAAATCTGCAATGATAGGGAAGTTATAAGGACACTCGTGTTGAGCGGGGAGCTTCTAGAAAACGATGGTGTTATATCATAATTTAATAAACTTTGAATAATCATCTGAATGTTAAAGCTTGTAAGCATGGTTTTTTAATGTCCATATTAGAGGTTTTTGGGTGAGATCGCGTAAATATATAAATGTGTCGTTGAAACCCGCCACCACCCTACACAGCCAACTATAAAGGGTTGTCATGTAAACAGAACGTGGCCAATTCGTCACTAGTACAGCACTAACCGCTGTGTTGGAGAGCCAAGCCACAACATTTACAATCTGAGTACGACGTTTCGCCAGTAATTACAACGAGCTTCATCATGCGACAGCCAGATTTGTGAAGTCTTACTGTCTCGTTCCTTATATAGAAGCGGAGATTTAAGGTGCCATGTCATCTTTTCACAGCTAATTGCGTGTTAAAGTTCATTCTAGACTTCGTCACGTTAAGGTGGTGCTTTGTAGTCCTATCGGACTACTTGTTGATGTGTTGTGAAGCGCAGTGGTTGTGTGGTGGTTCAATTTCTAATTTTTCTCTCGTGGTTAAGTGGTTTTGTTGAGCTAAAGTTGGAGAAATACTGTGATCACAACTTTGCTCAATATTTTAAACACGTTCTTTTTTTTTGTTATCATTGTGTAATAAATAAAATTACTTAAAACAACAGGTTTCAGAGTGTGCGTGGATTGCACGTTCGTTGTTCTTGTGTTTGATGGCTTGGACTTCTGGACGAATGGCTTCAGTCGAAAAGGACGTCAATGGGGAAATCGACGTTTACGTGTTAGAATTTAAGAATATGTTTTAATTGTTGAATTCCTATTGGGAAATAATTTGCCTAGTTGCTTTCCTGTTTGAGCAAGCGTATTAATAGAGATGTCGATACGAGTATTAACGTGAGTTTTCTTGCAGATTAATAAGGACCTGATTTGTTTTTAAAGATGACTGATCGTACGTAATTGCTACCATATTTTTTCTTTAAACAAAAACGGACGAGTAGACATACACACACGAGTGTTCATCCAAACACGACTGTATATACAGCGGTGTGCATTAACACACAAGTGTGCATGTGTTTCTACGAGTTTTAACGTGAATATACTTGCAGAACAATAAAGACCTGATATGTTGAAGTTGACTGATCGTCGCTTATTGCTACAATGTTCATAGCGAACACGTGTGGAGGCGAGTTTCAGGTGAAGCATCTCCATCACACAAGTTGACCCTTACCTGGCAGCATCGTGGCAGTCCGCTGGTCACACTCACGAGCTGTAGGGGCGGGGCTCTGTCCGCTCAGTGGCGCTGTTTTCATTCATTGAGCACCACGAGCGGGGAGTCTCATCCCTGTAGTTCCCTGTTGTGGTGCCGCATTCATCACCACGTTGCCCCTCTGTCCATACCACCATTCACCTACCCTCAGCCATGCCCTTTTGACCACTTCACGCATGTGCCCCCATAACCCACTAGCTCTCATACACGTTGCACCCATCAGACTCACTCACCCACCATCACATTCCACCTTGTTCCGCCTTCCCTACCCCAGCAACATCAACAGCTCCATTCCCAGGCTCACGTCCCTCCATCCATCCTGTCGTCTCCCTCACTGACAGCTGCTCCACCCCACCGTCCTGGGTGGAATAGAATACACAGAGGTGTACAAATACACGCGCACGAATCAAAGATCTCCACGTATAGCCTTAACAGACTGTAGGGGCAAGTGCTGTTAGCGAGCACCTATGAAGGCCGCAACGGCACACGAGGGGGTGGGTGGCTAGCATACAAATCCTTAGTTCTCGTCCTGGCCTATCATGGACTTTGCATTCAATTGTTAATTTATACATTAACAATCCGCATATGTAGCAACATAGCTTAGCGAATCTGGCCATTGTAATTTAACCTTAATACATATGTACATTATACTGCGTAATTGTACACTTCTGTTTGAATAATTACATACATCTCCATGCATAATTCCGTGCTTCCTGTGAATTTGCTAATATTCACCCGACAATGTCCTCTAAACTGCTGCAGGTTAAACAACGACGTACAGTCTGAAGTATCAAAATGCTGTTGTCCAGTTTGATTTTGACTAAGAGGTGCAAATGTATACTGTGCTGACTTTGTTTTATAAATACATTTAAGGACACTCGTGTTGATCAGGGTGCTTCTAGAAAACGGTAGGACAAACACCTCAGCCGTGGCAGATCACTGTTACAATTCAGTGGGCTCACATGACATTGACTTCTCCAAGACAGAGGTGCTCTGCAAGCCATCTGGCTACCATGAGAGATTCGTTCATGAGGCGATCCACATATACAAACACAGAGACAATTTCAACCGAGAAGATGGATTCTGGCTCAGCAATCATTGGAAGGACGTAATAAACCATTTCGGATTTTAACTGATTGTTGTTCACGTTTACGGTGACTTTCAGACCGCAGTCCACTCACTGGCATTGACTGTGTATCTTGTGTTCTCCACAGGGAATGCATTATTTGCTCCGCTGCGGGTCTCCTTTCGCTGCTTTTCCATTGACATGTTTCGTTGCTTCTACATACTATTAACATTCCCTCCCTTTGTGAATGCTACCCCCTGCCCCCTCCCTTTGATGCTGCTAATCCTGAATTATTCATGGGCATATTATGACTTTGAAACCCCCCCGCCCACCTCCTACGCATTTCCCATAAATATGCGAAATTCCTCTTGATATGCAAATTATTTTGTCAAGGCGCTCTTCTTCCACCTCCAACCCAGCTTATATACGCTCCAAGATGGGCAGTGTTTCAATGACACCAGCACACAAGTGGTGGGTGGGGTCGTTTGGAATGATGTTGCATTGATGAAAGACGAAGTCCTCGACGTTGCATTTCATGAACTTTAAATTCAATTGTTGTTTTTGGAATTTACAATCTGCATATCTAGCAACAGAGCTTTGATAATGTTGCCATTGAGCTGAAGCCCGAATACATATATTCATCTCACCGCATAATTCGCATTCATTGGCTAATATTCACCCTGCAATGTGCTGCAAAATGCTGCCAGTTCAAATGCGTTACCAGGGAAATGCAGTATTAAAATTGTGATTTGGACTTTGAGGTGCAAATGCATACTGTACTGTCTTTGTTTTATAAAAAAAATATTTAAGTACTTGTGTTGATATGAGCGCGTCAGAACAATCAAGGTGATTTGTTTAATTTAATCCACGAAAATTATTACGATTACTGTCATACACTTTTATTGATAATGGAAATGGAATCGCTTGTAAGCGTGTGTGTATTTACACTGCTGTGTAAGTACACTTAACTTTGACTCGTGTGCGTGTGTAAACGTGTTTGTTGTAAGCATTGTACAGTTAACGAACGCTCAGATATCTTTTAAAAAATCCGATTACTATTCATCTGCAAAAAAATATATGAACTTTAATATTGCTGTGCATGTGTAGAGGTGTAATTGCGCATGGCTACGAATGTTGTCGTGTGATTATGCATGGCCACGGATGGCCAACAAACACAAGGGGCGGGGTTACGGCCGTACACAAGGGTGGCGCTCGCACCGACGTCCGCATGTGCATCCCCCACGGGCCCCCCCTCGGGGGCGAGTCCTATAAAAGGTGATGAGCTCAAGGGCTCGAGGAGGGGGACTCAGCTTTAACCAGAGAAGAAGGAAGACCTGCTAGTATAGGCCCCAGAGCTCCCCTGGCTCGCTGTCCTTATAAGGGCCGACCAGGGCAAGCCGGTGGCGTGGCCCCGAGAGCCCAGACGAAGCTGGTCTGGTGACTCAGGGAGCCGGGATCCCAGCTTAACCAAGCTGGGACAGATAGCCTCCCCTAGTCCCGTAGTGGAGGAATTGGTATAGGTTAGAGGGGTTAGCTGTCGAGAAATCCCTGTAGCCAAGTGACCTGTAATAACTGTGTTGGTGTAATAAATAAGTGTGCCTCCGATCCTGTCGTCAAGCCTCCATATACTTACTACATCTGGTGTCAGAAGTAAAACGTCCAACGATGGACACACGAGGGACGACACGTACCATGGAGTCGGAGATGGAAGACGCCGCGGCCGAATCACCACCAGAGATGGCCGGGGTCGAATCGGAGCAGCCGGGGCCGAGTACGCCCGCGCCGCTACGACAAGAGGGGGGGGATGCGTCGGCCGAAGGACTCCGGCTGGCCCACTCCCGCCTGGCGGAACTGCTCTACGCCGCGGCCGCCGCGTTGGAGGAGATCACGCGGCTGGGGGCTGGAGGAGCAGCGCGGGTCGACGACGGCAGCCGACGCGGGGCGACGTTTCCCGCCACCCCGACGCGGCTCGCGGTCAAATTTCCCGCCATCACTACAGTGCGAGCGGAGGGCGGGGCCGGCCCGCGTCACGTGTCTGCTGAGCGCCAAGCACAAGCCGTGACATCATCAACACCGGCCGGCGCGTCAACATCAGAGCGACCGGCGATGCCATGCTCACAGCCCGCCCACACTGTATCATCGGCGGGGAGCGACGGAGAGCGTTCTGCAGCCACGGACGCCGCCTTACAGCAGCGTCTGCCGCCTCTTAAAGAATTCGTAGGCGCTGACGGAGACTGGGGCGGCTTCAAGAGGCGGTTCATCGCTCATCAAGAGATGGCGAACTGGTCGGACGCCGAGGCTCTACGCGCGCTGCCAGCGATGCTGGACAACGACGCCCTGGCTACCCTCACCTCGGCGCCGAGGGAAAAGCGCGCCACTCTACACCTGGCGTTGCAGCTGCTGTCAGCCGTCTATGGGCCGCCTTCGGACTGCAGGCAGCTGTTCCACGATCGGCGTCGGGGCACCAACGAATCACCCCTGGCCTTCCGGACGGCTCTCCTGGCCCTGGCGAAGGCTGCTTTTCCAAGGATGGACGAGGAAGGAGTGGATGCCATGGTGGCTGAGAAGCTGCTGCTACTCGCTGATGAGCTGGACGTCAACGTCCTGGCTCAAGACGACGCGGAGATGTCGTCCCTGCTGGTCGCGCGCCACATCCACGGGGGCTTGCGGTCCCTACGTCGAAAGGCGGCAAAGGGGGCGGCCGGCCATGCCATGGCGGCCACCGCCCTCCCATCGGAGGAGGTCTGCGGGGTGGAGCGGCGAGGGGAATGGAGATCGGCGGCACCGCAGGCTCGGAATGGACCGAGCCGCCAGGAGCAGCCCAGGACATCTGGGGCGCTCACACGCTGCTACAACTGTGGCCTGCAAGGCCACGTTGCGTCAGGATGCCGGGCTCCCCGTCAGCGCGGGGCGACACCTCGTCAGGACGCCACGCCGTCTCCTCCCAAGCTCCAGCAGAGAAATACGGCGAGTCGCGGCACCTCACACGTTTGGCCCACGCACACATCCGACACACACTCACGCGCTCAACTAAACAGGGCTCCAAATTCCCCGTCCGTCGCGCGCGATTGTTCTGTAATGCGGCGAGCGCTCCAACCGGGTCAGTGGTCGGAGCTCGCCCATCGTGTCGTTGCTGCGTCGGCGGGATCATCGGTCGTGATCGGTCACATTGATGGGGTAGAGGTGCGGATTTTAATTGACACAGGGGCATCGGCGACCATTATATCTGATTTGATTTATAACATCCTTCCCGTTCAAAGTCGTCCCTTGCTCCCTGTTGACGTGCCATGCTATGCCGCTAACGGGGGCTCGCTGGGCATTATTGGCCAAATCCGCGCCACTATCTGCATTGGAGACATTAAATTATCCGGGCCTGTTTTGGTTTCCTCCTCACTCGCGGTTCCGTGCCTGTTGGGGACGGATTTCTTGGCCAAAATGCCCATCCGTATCCTGATTGACCAAGGGTGCATTGAGCTCTCATCGGGCCGACGCGTTACATTTTTGTCTTGCCCCACCACGGAGCGTCGGGCGTTTGCCACCGTGCAGGCGCTCGTGACAAAAACTGTGCGCGTACCTCCGGGGGCTCAGATGCTCGTCCCTCTTAGGTTGCGTCGGCCGATTAATGAAGGGGTTGCGGATCGGGGGGTCTTGTTGGGTCCATCTCGGGCCGGGGTCAATGGACCCGATTTGCTCGCGGCTCAGACCATGGTGAGAGGGGATGGGGACCCCTTCATTGCAGTCCTTAATGTGGGATCGCGAACGGCCGTGGTTCCTCAAGGGACCGTGCTTGCACACGCAACGCCGGTGCCCTATGAGGAACCACTCGTGGGTCAGGTATCCACCGATCCTCCGTCGCGACCGCATTCGGACTGTGATGACGGATGGCTGGATGCGCTTTGCGCGGGTTCAGTGGACCTGTCCGACTCGCAGCGCGCGCAGCTGCGAGTTCTCCTGAGCGAATTTGCTGACGTTTTTAGTCAACACAAATTTGATATTGGTTGTACAAAATTGCTGCAACACCATATTGACACGGGTGACAGCGCGCCAATCCACCAAAATCCCTTTCGGTTGAGTCCCGCCGAAAAGGATCATGTCAAATCGGCTGTTGATGACATGCTAGCCGCCGATATCATTTCCCCTTCCAACAGCCCGTGGGGCGCGCCGATCGTTTTGGTGAAAAAACACGATGGCTCACTGCGGTTTTGTGTCGACTTTCGGCGTCTGAACAAAATCTCTGTGGCAGATGCGTACCCGCTTCCTCGAATGGATGAGTCGCTCGATGCCTTGGCCGGTGCGCGATTCTTTTCCACCCTCGATTTGCTATCTGGATTCTGGCAGCTTCCTCTGGATGACGAATCAAAACCTAAGACTGCTTTTCGTACACCGCAAGGTCTCTTCCAATTTAACCGCTTGCCGATGGGTTTACATTCTGCGCCGGCAACTTTTCAGCGGTTAATGGAATTGGTCTTGGCAGGTTTGCAATGGGATTCGTGTTTGATTTACTTAGACGATGTCATCGTCTTTAGCAAATCCTTCGAGGAACACCTCCAGAGGTTGCGTGCTGTTTTTCTCAAAATGCGGGCTGCCAATTTGAAATTTAAACCGCAGAAGTGCCATTTACTCCGCGAATTGGTGCGATATTTGGGTCACATTGTTGGGCGCTCGGGGATATCCACTGATCCCGCCAAAACGGAATGCGTCAGCTCCTGGCCGACTCCCACCTCGGTGGGAGAGGTCAGGAGTTTCATTGGGTTCGCGTCGTATTATCGGCGATTTGTGGCTGACTTCGCTACGATTGCGAAACCATTGCATGCCTTGACGTCCAAGGGAGTCAGGTTTCATTGGGGGCCGGAGGAGGAGGCTGCTTTTCGCGCCCTCCGGAATGCTTTGGTGGGGGCTCCGCCGTTGAATTACCCGGATTTTTCACAACCCTTCTTGCTCGATACAGATGCAAGTAACACGGGCATCGGGGGCGTGCTGTCCCAGCTCATTGGGGGCGTAGAGCATGTGGTGGCTTACGGTAGTCGGGTACTGTCTCCAGCCGAACAGCGGTACTGCGTTACCCGTCGGGAATTGTTGGCGATTGTTTATTTCATTCAGCAGTACCGCCCGTATCTGTACGGTCGGTGGTTCACCGTCCGTACAGATCATGCGGCCCTACAATACGCCCTGCGGGTTCAACAACCATTGGGCCAGTTGTCTCGATGGTTGGAGATTCTCCAAGACTATGACTTTGTCACCACATATCGTAAGGGTCTCCGCCACACGAACGCTGACGCCCTGTCGCGATTGCCACCCACTTCGGAGTGCGCGTGCCTCTTGGGTTCGGGGCGTTGTAGGCCCCCGAACGTCACCACCGATTCGGTCCTCGTGGCCGCTGCCGATGCGCCTTCGGCTTCGGGTCCTATCGAGCAAGAAGGGAGGGATTCGTTGCTGGGGTTGTCGGTCGCGGAATGGGGACGCCTCCAAATGGAGGACACCTCCCTCCTCGCTCTGCGCCGTCGCGCCGGGGGGGTTGGCCAGGGGGTGGCGAACGTTGACTCGTGGGGGTTGTTCCAGGGTCTTTTAATGCACTGGGATGGAAAAACCCGGCGCCAGCGGCTCGTGGTGCCTGCTGCTTTAAGGGGTAAGGTGGTATGGGCTGTTCATGAGCGGCTTCTGCACTTGGGGGTTCACAAGACCTTTGCCACGCTCCAGCTCGATTTCTTCTGGCCGGGCATGGAAAAGGACGTGGGGGATCTCCTGGGGTCATGCACGCAATGCGCGCAGAGGAAGCCACCTGCTAGGGGGTCCAACCCTCCGCTGCAGTCCATAAAGGTTTCCCGGGTTAACGAGCTCGTCGCTCTGGACATACTTGGCCCATTTCCCGCTACGCCCAGGGGCAATAGGTATTTATTAACGGGGGTTGAATACTTCACGAGATGGTCTATGGCCTGGCCCCTGGCAAACCAGTCGGCGGCAGCCATCGCGGAGGCCTTTGTCCAGGGCTATGTCCTCGACAAGGGTGCTCCGGAACGGCTGCTTACTGACCAGGGTAGGAATTTTTCTGGTAAACTCCTACGTGAGGTGTGCGACCTCTTGGGTACGGAGAAGGTTCGGACCTCTCCGTATCACCCACAAACTGACGGGATGGTGGAACGGCTGCATCGGACCATCACGTCTATGCTGTCCCAGCAGGTGTCAGTATCCCAGACGGATTGGGACCTCAGTATAGCCGGTGTGTTGCAGGCCTACAGAATGGCTCCCCATGCGGCCACCGGATTTTCCCTTCTTTTTAATGTATGGGCGCGAAGTTAACCCCCCTGTGGCGACCCAGCTGAAGCTCTCGGCGCCCCAGGCGAAGTCTAACTTGTCCGAACACGTTAAATTTAACATCGGTAAATTGTCTGAGGCGCGGGAAGCGGCCGTGCAAAATTCTGAACTCCGCCAGAGGGCGAACGAGAGGCTTCGGTTGGGGCGGGTGCAGGTGGTCAAATGGAAACCAGGGGACAGGGCGTGGTTGCACTGTCCTCAGGTGCCGCTGGCAACCTCGTCGAAATTGGTACGGCCGTGGCGGGGGCCAGTGGAGGTCGTACAGGTTTTGCGGCCGCAATGTGTTCGCGTCAAATGGGGGAGGCGCCGGTGGTATGTGCACCCCTCAAGGTTGAAACCATTCGTCGCGCCGCCCCGTGGTTCACACACACACACGCATGGCCAAACGTGTGAGGGTTTCGCCGACTCCCCGTCGTCGCTGCACTCGCCTAACCTGACACCAACTGTTCCGTCCCCAGGTGAAACAGGAGTGACGGGCCCACGCCCACCAACCCCTCCCGGAGGGGTCGGGGGTCACTCGGCAGCGACGCCTGACTCTCTTGCACCCGGACCGTCAACAACCGTCACTGAGCGTGCCAGGACGGGCCCTTGTGACGGGCCCGCCGCGAGAACGCGCGCCAAAACGCGCAGACTTTTGTGAGGTCGGCCGTTGGGGGGCCTTGCGGACAATGGGAGGGGTGGCGTCCGGAGTGTGTATATATGTTGGTTTTGGGGTGTTTATTCGGGGGGGGGGTGCGTCGGGTTATTTTTTTTCTCTCTCTCTCTCTCTCTTCCTGTTGTTGTTCTTGTTAAGGTTCTCTTGTTCTTGTTAAAAAATTTTACGCGAGGCACACACACGGGGGTTCGTGAGGGATACACCTTTATTCTGATTTTTTTGCAGCCAGGGACGGCTGCGAGCTGTACAGGGGGGGGTGATGTAGAGGTGTAATTGCGCATGGCTACGAATGTTGTCGTGTGATTATGCATGGCCACGGATGGCCAACAAACACAAGGGGCGGGGTTACGGCCGTACACAAGGGTGGCGCTCGCACCGACGTCCGCATGTGCATCCCCCACGGGCCCCCCCTCGGGGGCGAGTCCTATAAAAGGTGATGAGCTCAAGGGCTCGAGGAGGGGGACTCAGCTTTAACCAGAGAAGAAGGAAGACCTGCTAGTATAGGCCCCAGAGCTCCCCTGGCTCGCTGTCCTTATAAGGGCCGACCAGGGCAAGCCGGTGGCGTGGCCCCGAGAGCCCAGACGAAGCTGGTCTGGTGACTCAGGGAGCCGGGATCCCAGCTTAACCAAGCTGGGACAGATAGCCTCCTCTAGTCCCGTAGTGGAGGAATTGGTATAGGTTAGAGGGGTTAGCTGTCGAGAAATCCCTGTAGCCAAGTGACCTGTAATAACTGTGTTGGTGTAATAAATAAGTGTGCCTCCGATCCTGTCGTCAAGCCTCCATATACTTACTACACATGTACACTCGCGTGTGTATGTACACTGCATTGTATGTCTGTATGTACACCCCTGTATATGCACACTCGTGTGTGTATGCACACCGCTGTATATATAGTGGTGCTTGGATGCACACTCGTGTGTGCATGTCTACTCGCCCGTGGTTTTTAAGGAAGGATATGGTAGCAATAACGTACGATCAGTCATTTTAAAAAACTAATCAGGTTTTTTATTAATCTGCTAGAATAATGACGTTAAAACTCGTATCGAAATCTTTATTAATATTCCTTTGGTCAAACAGTAATGGAACGAGACAAATTATTTTACTTTCATGGAATTTAATAGTTTAAAATTTTCTCAAAATCAAACACGAAAACGTCTATTGATCATTCCCCATTGATGTCCTTATCGATTGAAGCTTTTCATCCTGAAGTCAAAACCATTGTGATGCCGCCGCCACGAAGCCGTTCGGCAGGCACCAAATCCCCGACCTCGCCACCACCAAGCAACGGAGCCGACCCCGCGTCCCCCTCACCTCACCTCACATGAACACACCCGCACTCATTTCCCCCCCCCCCCATAGAGCTCCGAGGGGAGATCGCCTGGCCGACCGGTTTTTATCCGAGAGACCCTTATCGGGATTAATTCTCACGGTTTCCGGCGATCAGGGGATTGGATGACCTCCCCCGTGCTACGTGGCACCGCGGCGCTGCGGCCGGCCTTAATATGGTGTGGTCGCGGCGTGGGGCATTCGGCCACCGCGGTTGAAGCGCATCTCCCCCCACACACACTCCCACGGGTCGACGGGGCGAGCAGGGGAGGCACGGGACAGCATGAATAGGGGGGTCACAGGGGCTGTTGCGCATAGTCATGGAGGGTTGGGATAATTGCGCTTGAGCGCGCAGGCCCCATTGTTAGGGAGGGGAAGGGATTAAGTAGGATTTACGCCTTGCACGCAGCACACTGATTAGCATATCAACAGCGCCCAGAACCGCCGTGCGCGTGCCAGAGGATCGCGAGCCCATTGTTTAGCGCAGCATCCCCTTTGAGGTAGGGAGGATAAATAGAGGGGCGCAGAGGGAAAATAGCTCTCTTCTCTCCAGCGCCAGGCGACAGGACGCTCTCCAGTCCAGCGACCCGATCGTCCGTGAGACGCATCGAGGTGCGCTGCGAGCACGGGATCAACGAACCGCCGTGGGCATCCAGCAGGAAGTAAGTAGGTGAATTAGAATCATAGCAGATAAATCGGGAATAGGTATAAAGGTATCAGCGTAGGCCAGCCTCGTCGACTCACTGATTTAACATTAAATTACCAGGTATCAGATAATAAATCATTAATAGCGAAGCGTGGTCTCGCGTGATATTGTCGTGCAGTGTGAGCGTGTGGGTGCGCGTGTGTACACTGTGGTTCACCACGTGAGTGAGCTCTGCGTAGAGCGGCGCACGAGTGGGCGTCGCGTGTGTGCAGGTGTGTGCGCTCGTAGTGTGGGTGAAGGGGTCGGTGCGTCCGCAGGTCCCCGATCCGTCTGTCGCCGCCGGGACTCGCGCAGTGTGAGGGCAGCGCCGTTCGCCCCCGACCCCCGTTTTAATAGCGCGTGATCCGTGGAGAGACAACGCAGCGTCTGCAGGTGAACGAGGGCGTGCGGCGAGCTATGCCTCTCACACGAGCTCGCGGAGGGACGGACCAGGGAGGGGAGCCGTCGGGCGATGAGCCCAGCGACGGCAGCAGCTGCTCGCAGAGCAGCGAGGGGTCGGCGCACGGCGGAGCCCCTGCCATAGGCACGGAGCAGGGAGGGACTCCGGGGACCAGCGGCCCCAACAACTTGGTGCCAGAAGTGGGACGAACCCTCACATCTTCACGGGAAGGTGGCGCGCTACTCCACGCAAAGGTAAGGCATGTGTTCACCGGCCAGGGGACCCCTACATGGAAAGCGTTTTCCCGTAATATCATAGGGGCTAAAGAGCTTAATGGCTGGTCGGACGCGCAGGCGTTGCGACATCTTACGTTAAACTTAGACGGGCGGGCAGCCGACTTTGTAGAGGCACTACCCGAAAGCGCGCAAACCCAACTAGAAGAACTAATGCGTAGATTAGACCTGCGTTTCGGCACGCGCAACGTGATACGGGCGAAGACCGCCTTAGAGGCGCGCCGACGCCAAACTGGCGAGGACTTCCGAGACTACGCTGAGGACGTGCGATCACTAACCCGGATCGCCCGTCCAGAGTTCTCGAAGGAGGTCATTGACGCGCTAGCTGCAGACAAGCTACTCAGGTACCTAGCTCGCACCGCGTGGTGGCAGCCCAAAAAGAGTAGCGCAGGCCTCCCTTTCGATACCCTAGTCGAGCAAGCGCTGGAGTGTGAGGAGCTCTCCAGCGAACGCGCGCAGCTCCGAGGGTCGGGACAGGAGTACACCGTGGCGAGCCTGATCCCTGACGAGGAGGAGGATGAGGATGAGCCCGCCAGCCCCATGGGGAGACGGGCAAGAGAGGCCCAGAAACCCCGCGAGACAACCCCGGGTTGGGTAGCTGGGTTACAGACCGGCATGGGAGATATTGCTGGCCGAGTAGACCGAATGGACGGTAAGGTAACCCAAGTAGGGGAGAGGGTAACCCACGTAGGTGAGAGGGTAACCCAGGTACGCGAGGAAGCGAATAAAAATATGAAGACCCTCCAGTCTGAGATGGGGGAACTACGCTCGACCGTAGGGGGGCTGGCCGGGAGAGTAGCCCAATTAGAGTCCGATGTGGGACAACTGCGTACTGGGGGAGGGAGAGGGAGCGGACAGGGGACCCGCTACGGAGCCGCCCCCCCTCCCCGGGCATGTTATATGTGCGACCGCCGAGGGCATCTAGTGAGAGACTGTCCTGAAATCACCCGAGCTAGGCAGACGCGGGGGTTAAACTCCAACGCCCCCTAGAAAGCGGACCAACTAGGGGTGCAATCGACGCGGTCCCGATACAAATAGACGATAATGAGAATAATGGCGAGCGAGTGATCTCCACACAGGTTCCAGCAACAACGCCCACAGAAACGGTGACTCCTGGCGACTGGCTGCGGGAGCTGGTGGCGGGGATCACGGGGGCCACGTCGCTGGTGGAAGGGGAGGTAAACGGAGTGCGTACCCGAATCCTGCTGGACACGGGGGCGGTGGCCTCGCTCGTGAGCGCAGCGCACTGCAGCGCGATCGGGGTCGACGTGCGTCACCTGCAGGCCCCGGACCGCGCGCTGCACACTGCGAGCGGAGCCGGAATGGGACTGCTGGGGAGAGCCACCCTAGAGGTCCGCATAGGCAGCCAGGTGTGCACGCAGGAGTTCTACGTGTCGAGTGCGTTGTGTCACGAGTGTATCGCAGGCACCGACCTCCTAGAACGGTTGGGACTCAACGTGCAACCCCGCCAGCGATGCGCCACCATGGAGAGCAACGGCGAGCGGATACCGTTCCTGGGACGAGAACCAACGCGCCGCCGCTTTGCACCTGTGGCCGCTATCCTGGCGACGACAGTCACCATCGGCCCGCTCACCGAGATGCTGGTGCCGGTGGCAACATCCCCCACCGACCCCGCGCTCCGACCATCAGGGGAGGTAATGCTAACTCCTCACCCGGAGTTGGCAAAACGGTATGGGGTTGTGGGATCCGCCACGTTGGTAAACGCAGATGGGGACCGATTGTTTATGCGGATGTTTAACCCCCACAATACCCCAGCGATACTGCGACGGCGCACCCCGATAGCCACAGTACACCCCCTGCACGCACGCCACTCTAACGACTCGGTGTTCGCACTCTGGGCTGAGGACCCCGGGCATCCTGAGGGTGACCAGGACCTGGCCTGGCGAGTCGGCCCGACTCCCCGAGCCGAGGTCGTTCCCCTGCTCGACGCGTTACATGTACCATGGGCGGATTTACCTAAGGGAGGGGCCGATCGGCTGCGCGAGTTACTGCGGGAGTATGCCGACGTATTCAGTGAACACGACTCGGACGTGGGTCGGACCGATCTTGTTAAGCACCAAATTGACACCGGTGCAGCCCGACCCATCAAACTCCCTGCGTACCGAGTGGGCGCACCCGAACGCGCCCAAATCAAAGAGGCAGTTGGGGACATGCTTCGCGATAACATAATTCAGCCCTCGGCGAGCCCCTGGTCAGCCCCGGTGGTACTAGTAACGAAAAAGGATGGGTCAACACGGTTCTGCGTCGATTACCGTAAACTAAATGCAGTCACGCTCGGCGATGCCTTCCCTATACCCCGCATCGACGACACCTTCGACAGCCTCGCCGGAGCGCGATATTTTTCCACCCTCGATCTCGCGTCCGGGTACTGGCAGGTGGAGATGGCGGAGGAGGATCGGCCGAAAACCGCATTCACCACCCCGATGGGGCTATTCGAGTTTCGAGTACTCCCGTTCGGACTCACCAATGCGCCCGCGACGTTCCAGCGGCTGATGGAGTTGGTGATGCGGGGCTTGCAATGGGAACAGTGCCTGATTTACTTGGACGATGTGATAGTGTTCAGTAGATCTTTGTCTGAGCATTGGTCCAGGCTTCGAGAGGTGTTCCAGCGACTGCGAGCGGCTCATCTCAAGCTCAAGCCACGTAAGTGTTACATCGCACAACGCGAGGTGGGGTACCTCGGGCATCGCGTCAGCGAGGCAGGCGTGCACACCGATCCGGAGAAGGTACGCGCCGTAGTGGAGTGGCCACGGCCAAGGAATCTGACGGAGATCAGATCATTTTTGGGGCTTGCCACCTATTATCGTCGATTTGTAAAGGGATTCAGCGAGATTGCACGCCCCCTCACCCAACTCACTTCCCCTAAGCACCCCTATCAGTGGACGGGGGCCTGCCAGACGGCCTTCACCACTCTCAAAGACCACCTCACCCACGCCCCCACCCTCGCTTTCCCCGATTTTACCACCGATTTTATTTTGGACACCGACGCCTGCAGCAGCGGGCTGGGCGCGGTGTTGTCACAGGTACAGGATGGGACGGAACGAGTCATCGCGTACGCCAGCCGGACCTTGAGTGGGGCCGAGCTGAACTATTGCGTGACCCGCCAAGAGTTGTACGCTGTGATTTTCGCATGTAAGCAGTTCCGGCCGTATTTGTACGGCAGGAGATGTCGCGTACGCACTGACCATTATGCTCTTCAGTTCCTTCTTACATTCAAGGAGCCGCGGGGGCAGATGGCCCGTTGGTTGGCGCAGTTGCAGGAGTACAACCTGCAAATCGAGTATCGGGCTGGCCGGACGCATGCAAACGCGGACGCCTTGTCGAGGCGGCCCACGGTGTACGCCGAGACAAGGGCGGAGGAGGCCTGCCCCTGTTTCACGGGGGGACGCTGCCGGCAGGCAACGGACCCCCGAGAGGCCGCGGCCACTGACCCCCCCCCAGCGAGAGAGAGTGCAGTGTGCGCCACAGAGACCCTCACAGGTGGCACCGAGGATCCCGTCGACCGCCCGGCAAGCGCGGACCCGCGGCTCGGGACCCGATCGGACGGATCCAGGAGGACGTCGGCTGCGCCTTCCCAGGCCTGAACGACGAGCAGCTGAGACAGACCCAGCAGCGAGATCCGGATCTGGCGGCCGTGGAGGCGGCACTGCGGGAGGAAAAGAGCGCCCTACCAGGACCCTGGAGCGATTTGTATGCCCGGTTGTGTGTGCAGAACGGAGTGGTACGGGAGTTAACCGAGGCCGGCCAGCCAGGGTGCATCTGTGTTCCTGCCCAGGTGCGACCCCAGCTGCTACGGCTGGTGCATGACCACCCACTCGGGGGCCACGATGGGGAACGACGCACTCGAGAGACCCTGCGTCGCCAGTATCTCTGGCCCAAATTGGCACAAGACGTGGCGGCCTGGGTACAGGGCTGCCGCGCCTGTCAGCAGTGCGGGCCGAAACCGGCACGATACCAGGTACCCCTAAGGCCGTTCCGCGTCAGCCGCACGAATCAGCTGGTCGGGATCGATCTACAGGGGCCATTCCCACGATCCCATCGAGGCAACCGGTATATTCTAGTCGCAGTAGAGTATTTCACCCGCTACCCCGTGGCAGTGGCCATCCCTGATAAAACGGCCTTGGTGGTGGCCCGGGCATTCGTAGAACATTACGTACTCAAGCACGGGATCCCGGAACGAGTCCTCACCGACCAGGGTAGCGAGTTCGAGGCCGAGCTGTTCCAGGCACTGTGCCGAGAATTCGGAATCCAGAAGGACCGAACCACAGCGTATCACCCCCAAGCGAACGGTATGGTAGAGCGCATGAATCAGACCCTAGCGGGGAAACTCAAACGTATGGCGGCCGCAAATCAACGGGATTGGGACGAACACCTCCCCTACGCCCTTTTCGCCTACGCCACCACCGTACACACGTCGACGGGACAAACCCCGTTTTTAATGATGTTCGGCCGTGAGTCTCGTTTACCCGCAGATCTGCTATTCGGCGTCCCTTCCCCCCAGCCGGAGGAGGGAAGCCGCCCCGTGGAACACCTGTTGGAGACCCTGCGAGAAGCCCGAGGCCGAGCATACCCGCAAGGGGAAGCCGCGCATCGGCGGCAGGAACAGGGCACCCGACCCCGCATGGAACCCCCCTTATTCCTGACAGGCGCTAAGGTGTGGCTACACACCCCTCGCGTCGGGGCCGGGCAGGTGGGGAAACTGACGACCTACTGGCGGGGACCCTGGACCGTGGTGCGGCAGATATCCCCCTGGACGGTACTAATTTACGGCGGGGAGAGGGGTCGAGAGACGGTGGTCAATGCCCGCCGCTTAAAACCATGGAAAGCGGCCCCGGCGAGAGAGGACTCCGTCACCCGAAAGCCCCGAAATCCCGGAGTACCCGCACCCCTCGTGTTGGGGGGCCTCGCACACTACATGGGCCCCGCCTGGTCCCCGAGACGCCCCGATCCAGTCCGGAGACGGCGCGGACGACGGCCACTAAACCCTTCCGCTGCTGAGTTTGTGCCCCAGCCCACAGGTGCCGGGGGACGGGGAGAGCCGCTGGAGTGGAGGAGGAGACCGCCGCAGGAGCTACAGAGGACGGAACCACCCGCCCCGAGGCCAGCCACCAGGTCCGGACGGATCCCCCGGACCCCGCAACGTTTCCTCGTGGGCGCGGCCCAAGCGAGGTGCTCCAGTCAACCCGGGACGGGGACTGGCACCTCGGGGGGCTATGTGATGCCGCCGCCACGAAGCCGTTCGGCAGGCACCAAATCCCCGACCTCGCCACCACCAAGCAACGGAGCCGACCCCGCGTCCCCCTCACCTCACCTCACATGAACACACCCGCACTCATTTCCCCCCCCCCCCATAGAGCTCCGAGGGGAGATCGCCTGGCCGACCGGTTTTTATCCGAGAGACCCTTATCGGGATTAATTCTCACGGTTTCCGGCGATCAGGGGATTGGATGACCTCCCCCGTGCTACGTGGCACCGCGGCGCTGCGGCCGGCCTTAATATGGTGTGGTCGCGGCGTGGGGCATTCGGCCACCGCGGTTGAAGCGCATCTCCCCCCACACACACTCCCACGGGTCGACGGGGCGAGCAGGGGAGGCACGGGACAGCATGAATAGGGGGGTCACAGGGGCTGTTGCGCATAGTCATGGAGGGTTGGGATAATTGCGCTTGAGCGCGCAGGCCCCATTGTTAGGGAGGGGAAGGGATTAAGTAGGATTTACGCCTTGCACGCAGCACACTGATTAGCATATCAACAGCGCCCAGAACCGCCGTGCGCGTGCCAGAGGATCGCGAGCCCATTGTTTAGCGCAGCATCCCCTTTGAGGTAGGGAGGATAAATAGAGGGGCGCAGAGGGAAAATAGCTCTCTTCTCTCCAGCGCCAGGCGACAGGACGCTCTCCAGTCCAGCGACCCGATCGTCCGTGAGACGCATCGAGGTGCGCTGCGAGCACGGGATCAACGAACCGCCGTGGGCATCCAGCAGGAAGTAAGTAGGTGAATTAGAATCATAGCAGATAAATCGGGAATAGGTATAAAGGTATCAGCGTAGGCCAGCCTCGTCGACTCACTGATTTAACATTAAATTACCAGGTATCAGATAATAAATCATTAATAGCGAAGCGTGGTCTCGCGTGATATTGTCGTGCAGTGTGAGCGTGTGGGTGCGCGTGTGTACACTGTGGTTCACCACGTGAGTGAGCTCTGCGTAGAGCGGCGCACGAGTGGGCGTCGCGTGTGTGCAGGTGTGTGCGCTCGTAGTGTGGGTGAAGGGGTCGGTGCGTCCGCAGGCCCCCGATCCGTCTGTCGCCGCCGGGACTCGCGCAGTGTGAGGGCAGCGCCGTTCGCCCCCGACCCCCGTTTTAATAGCGCGTGATCCGTGGAGAGACAACGCAGCGTCTGCAGGTGAACGAGGGCGTGCGGCGAGCTATGCCTCTCACACGAGCTCGCGGAGGGACGGACCAGGGAGGGGAGCCGTCGGGCGATGAGCCCAGCGACGGCAGCAGCTGCTCGCAGAGCAGCGAGGGGTCGGCGCACGGCGGAGCCCCTGCCATAGGCACGGAGCAGGGAGGGACTCCGGGGACCAGCGGCCCCAACACCATCAAACACAGGAACAACGAACCTGAAATCCACGTACATCCTGAAACCGATAATCTGCAGTAGTTTTTATTAAACAATGAGGAAAATGATCTACACTATGGGAACCTCATTTGCCAGTAAAAATATGATAATTGGTAAATTACCCTTCTATCTGGCAACAAAACTGACACCTTTTTACAAGGAGTCATGTTTGCATAGACCGCAATACCTCCAGTCATAATACAAACAAAAGAACATAACTCTGATAATGTGCACTGTCCTTGAAGTTGATTGGTCCACACCCGAGACAGCTTTCCTTAGAGCCTAGTCTCATATGGGTTGGACCAGTGCGCCTTTTGGCGTCATCTGGTCCCCGCTCACCTCGCGTCCAATGGGAAGCGAGCTGAGTGGGGGGGCGGGGCCAGCGGGGCGCGAAGGAGGGGCGAGATCTCAACCATGTGCCGGAGCAAATGCAAACAAATGTAATTAACTAAACTAAAGTAATGCCTTCACTACAGTAAAGTAACGCCTTCACTATTTAAGGCCTCGCCACAGAGACGATCACCCCTCTCTGCTGTACCTGTGTTGCTCTCTCTGTGTATCTAGGTGATATCTGTCTGCTTATATGTCTGTCTATAGTTTTTTTCTGGTTAGATTTTATGTCGCTATTTCATTATACCTGATGGTGATTGCTTGTGTTGCAATCGAAACGTCGTATGCTATTATTTAATTTATTATTTTTTCTTTATACGTGACTTTACCGAAAGAACCAAAGAATAATTCCTGCAGTCACGAAAGCTCCAAAGTTAAGATTTCACTACACTCATTAAACATGGGGCCACTGTTTAAAATATTATTAATAATTCCAAGCGTTTGGAGTGGAAACAGAGAAGGAATTAGAATTGAATGCGTTTTTTTTCAAAAGTATAACGTACTTCAATGTTGTGGGGCATCTAAGATTTGTATCGTCAGCTTAACCTGTGAAAATAATCACAAAACCACGCTATCCAAGTCTACTACTGTGTGTATGTACATGCATCTGTACTGCTGTGTATGTCCACTCGTGTGTATATTTACACTTGTTTATGTGGATATGTACATGCGTGTATGTGTGTGTATAGGTATGTACAATCATTTGTTCGCACATTTGTTCGTGTAGTAGAACGCAATCCCTTTGTACGTACACTGCTGTGTATGTACACTCGTGTGTGTATGCGCACTCCAAAACATGATAAATGTACAGTAACGCCAACTGCATTCGTGCCAAACATGATACGCGGACACATGCTGCATATTATGCAACACATGCCCTTACCAGCAGCAGCATGCACAACATCTGAATTACACAACCGAAGTAGACAGCAAGCCGTCCATGGAGACGTGATCAACGTCAATACATAATAATGGTAATAAGCCGGATAAACAGAAAAGTACCCATTGTACCCATCAAACAGTCAGCTGGGTTGCCCCATGGGGGTATTGACCCATGGGCGAAACTGTAGGGGTGCGCTACGCAACTGGCCATGGTCCCGGCAGGTGAAGCTGCCAGCTCAGTCCGCTAAGACTTACTGTATAGCGACCCCTGCCTACTCGTAAGGTAAATGTGTTTGGGGACTCCACTAATCGCAGCACGCAGCACCCATTTTTTACATATATAAACGTAATATTAGCGTAACTACCATTCGCACACTTGCATACACACCACACTCACACAGCGCAGGGTCTGCGCCCACAGTGCACTGGAGCACTGCGGCGCAGACCTTGCCAAACCTATGCTATCGCTCTCTTCCGGGCGTGTTAATTATTTATTTTTATCGAATCAAAGTGAGCTGTGGCTTTTTGCCGGCTGTTTTATTTCCATCGAATCAGAGCGAGCTGTTTGGGCGGGTCCGTAAATAAATTAACGTCCAGATACGCACGCAGACGACCAAACCAGCGTAGTTGTTTAAGATAAGTTTCAACCTCTCACCCCCCCACATTCAGACGCTGTCTTCTCGACATTCAGACTCTGAGACCCATAGAATCACTCACACACACAGAGCGAGCCATAGACTCATCACACACACAGACCCATAGACTCACTCACACACAGACCCATAGACTCACTCACACACAGAGACCCATAGACTCACTCACACAGAGAGAGAACCATAGACCAGGGGCGGTTTCTTCATTAGGGCAATTGGGCGACGCACCACCAATCTCATCCAACCACAGAGTCACGCTAGCCGTCACTGTGCCTCTGGATATAGTCCAATCAGCGTCATGTCACGTTCTGTGGAGTACCGCCTCTTTTTGGGCGATTTCACTCCGGCTTTTTTTCGAACGGCGGGCGCTCCAATGCATTCTCTATGGCTTCCGGGAGGGCTCGCACTAACGTGCTTACGTCATCATACGTATCCTTAACTTGTGCAGCGATTGGTGGGAACAAACATACACTATTAAAAATCTTTAAGAATAAGTGACAAATAATATTTGAAAACAATTTTGAATTTGAACAACAAGAAAACATATCTTCATCAAATGTGATTAAAAATAAAAATAAAAGAGAGAACGAGAGCGAGACAGACTGTTGGGACATCTCGCGAGTTGAGGCCAGCTGAACTTGAACAACGTCGTGGCGAACGCAGTTAATTCTATCGTGTCATTAAAAGAAATACCATTCAGCCGTCGTAGTAATCAGGGTAAATTGTCAATTAAAGAGTTAGGGCCACCAAGACCAAATTTAAAAATAAAACAAGTATCTACAAAGGGCAGGAAATTATATAATAGAGGATTCTCGAGGAACTGGTATGAGCGAATAAAATGGCTAGCAGGTTGCGAAGTAGCTAATGCTTTATTTTGCTACCCCTGCATTCTCTTCCATCCCGAGAACGGGACGGACATCGCATGGACAACTACAGGTGTCACCGATATGCATCATCTCTCGGAGAAGGTGAAAAAGCATGAAACGGCGAAGATGCATATGGACAGTTGCTTAAAATTGGCGGCTTTCGGGACGGTCAATATTGCCACACAGTTGGACGACAGTTACCGGATAGCTGTACGTCGTCACAATGACGAGGTTAGTAAGAACCGCCACATTCTGGGCCGTCTTATCGACTGTGTGAAGTTGTGTGGCCTGTTCGAATTAGCATCGAGGGGCAGAGATGAGAGCGAAGGCTCAAGCCACGTTGGCATTTTTCATGGACTGGTCAACTTGGTAGCATCGCGAGACGAGGTGTTTGAGGAGCACTTGAAAACTGCCACAGTCTTTAAAGGAACATCAAAGACTGTACAAAATGAGCTGTTGGATTGCATGCTATCAGTCATCAGGGAGCATATAATGGAAGAGGTGAAGTCAGCTAGATTCGTAGCAATTCAAGCAGATGAGACTACTGACGTTTCTACACAGACTCAATAAGTGCTTGTGTTCAGATACATTGACACGGACCATGCTGTGCAAGAACGTTTCTATGAGTTCATCCCTATCTTGAATACAACAGCCGAGTCGATTGCCAGTATGATTCTGGAGAGGCTGAACAGTCTTTTCACTGATGATGACAAATCTAAACTCATCGCGCAAGCATACGACGGGGCAAGTGTGATGAGGGGAGAGCGGGCTGGTGTGCAGCAAAAGGTGCGTGAACATTATGAAAATGCACATTATGTGCATTGCTATGCACACCAGCTGAATTTGATCATGCAGCAAGATACATCTCAAACTCCAGCAGTTAGAGTATTCTTTTCTGATCTGAGTGGCATTACCAGCTTTTTTACCCGGTCACCAAAAGGCACTACTATTCTCGACGAGATTGTTACACGAAGGCTGCCAAGAGCCTCATCCACAAGATGGAACTTTAATAGCAGAATCGTGAACACTGTATACGAGAACCTAGATGACCTTATAGAGTGTTTCAGATCTATTGCGACTGACAGCTCATTTGTTCGCAACACGGTGAGGGAGGCATCTGGCTTCCTGAGGATGCTGCAAGATGAAGACTTTCAGTTTTTTCTGCATCTGTTTCATCAAATCATGCCTCACGTTGACGTGATGTACCAGCAGCTGCAGAAGAAGAACATTGATGCAGTCTTCATCAAACAAGCCCTCTAGAACTTCACAATGAAAGTGCAGTCCATCGGGTAAGATCATATAATATTGTTCATACCTTCTCAATATAGGACCATGTCATTTAAAAATGCATGCTATATGGTAACAAGATTTAGACACTTAAAAGTGGGGAACTAATTTAATCATCTGCATCTTTGGAAATTGTAATTACCTTGTTTGTAACAAAGTTTAGCCAGCAATTTTTATATCTTTTGAGCTATTCTCAGAAAATATATCTAAAACAGACTATTTGTGTTGCTTCTGTTTTTCTAAGACATGAATAAGTATTGTCAATGACATGAGATTATTCATAAAACATGTTTTATTCATAAAAACACTGTTGATCTATCTGTGTTCAGGGACCAGAGCTCATTTCAGGAGCAGGAGCACGTAGCAACAGGAACAACACGATCTAGGAGGGACTTGGGAGAAGAAGACAAGCAGAGGCTGTCTAAAGAGGTCTTTATTGCTGACCATTTAAATACTCGAGTGTTGGAGAATCTCACTTTATTTTTACAATCAGTTTAGGAAAGGATAGTAGCAGTATTTTTTACTCCTAGCATTGTACTTTGAAATTTGTACATTCCATTCGAACACCAACACAATCTTTATCCTACACGTCAACGATTCAGTGAACAATATTATTTGTCGCCACCTAGTGGAATCTTTAATAAAATAAACTGAGTGGATTGAAAATACATTTACTGGTCAAAAACCCTTGTCAAACTCCATTTGAGCTTTAATTTTGGTAAAATGTTAATTAACGTAATAACACACACACACAAATCATCGCTGTCGGACGGAAGCCTTGTATGTCCAAAACTGTTACTTTTCAGGAAACGAAAGAAAACCTGTTTTTTCCCCAAAATAATTTCCAAGCTCTTTTAATGATTTTCATTGGCTACATATTTGTAAAACACATTGACAGATGTAAAGGGTGACCAATAGCATTAATTTTTGAAAAAAAAATTGAGATATAAAATATGAATTCTTCTTGATACATTGTTGCTGTCGGGATGGAAACCTTGTATCTCCATATTTATATTATAATACATAATTTATGTTATAACTAAAATAAATGTATTTATTTTGTCAGGTCTGCGACACAATCTTGGTCCACACCAAAGAAAGTTTCTCCTTTACCGACCACCTTGTAAGTGCCACGCTGCTACAAGGAGAGATGTTTCAACAGCATGGCCATACATTCCCTGTTGAGGCTTTGAACATCACTGTCAGGGCATACCCTATGTTAAATAAGGCGAAGCTGAAGACTGAACTGTCTCTCATTTATGAGAGTCCAGAATTCAAGGGCTGCTGTGGTGCACTGGCGCTGTACCAGGTTTTGCTGAAGTACAACCTCCAGGATACTTTTCCAGAGACTGTTGCTCTGTTGAACATCCTCATAACCACTCCCATGACAATTACTGAAGCTGAGAGGTGTTTCTCAACCTTAAAGAGAATCAAGACATTCCTGAGAAATGTAATGGGACAGGAACGTCTGAATGCAATGGCTATGCTTTCCATGGAGAGGGAACTAGTCAGGAACATGCCTGCTTTCAATGATAGAGTAATTGATCACTTTGCTACTTTGAAAGAGAGAAGAGCAAAATTTCAGTATAAGTAAGCAGTGTATTAAGCGAGTAATGTGATGTAAGCAGTGTAATAATAGTGAGTGTAGAAACAAACAAGGAGATGTATTGTAAGAGTCACTTTATTTTTCATTAATATTAAAGAAGTGAAGTTGCCTTTACATGCTTAAGCTGTTAATTTATCCATTGCATGGGTGGACCTTTCCTTATCAATCATCCAGACATTTGCCCTCCCTGAGAGATGTTGCAGGAGCCGCCACTGCTCCAACACACAGCAACCAGTTAGTGCTGTACTAGTGTAATGCGAGCAAGAACAGGGTGGGTGCTGCCTCCACGCCACTCACACGGGCCGGAGTATTGGGGGGCGGAGCCTGGTCGACGGAGCGTGTGGGAGGAGCCACTGCTCACCTCGGCTCCAATGGGAGTCGGGGTGAACGGGGGGCGGAGACGGGGGCAGTACGGGAAGGAGGAGTCAGGGTCACGTGATGGGGAGGATATAGGGAGAGAGCCGGAAGAGATCGGGAGTTGGAAGAGAGTGGAAATAGGGGGAAGCCACGCTGGGCAGTGGTGGCGGCGCCATTTGCCACGTGGTGGAGGCCACGGCACCGTCGGCCAGCGGTGTGCGTGGGGTAGCCGCGGCTAGCGGAGCGCGAGGGGCTAGCGGAGCGCGAGGGGCTAGCGGAGCGCGCGGGGCACACGGAGCAGCAGTGTGGCTGTGGAGTGTACGGGGCACACGGAGCGTGCGCGGGGTGCACGGCAGAAGAGGCGCGGGTCCGACCGAGGACGCCGCGGGGTGTGAGACAAGAACCCAATGAAGGACGAACGGAGACCTACATCGCCTGACAGAGTCCTTTATTACACATTTGAACCACGACGAGTGAGCGTGGTGCTGGAAATGCCACGGGCCGAGTAGCGGGTGGATGCAATAATGCATCTCTCGTCTTCAGCCGAGTTCAATTGTCCCATCATCGTGAAGGCTGCACGGTTAGGAGTTGCCACAAACAATGGCGCAGCGACAACTTTGAACGCCGAAGGCTTGCCCCCAAAGTTCTGGAGGAGCATGCGTACACATTTCTCATTTCAGGCATCAGCAATTTACAAAGGTGGGAACAGTGAATTACATTCAGATTCCAACTACACCAAGTTTTACTTTTCTCAACGTAGATCCTGAAAAAATGAACAGGTTCGGTCATCAGAGATTGCGTCTGTCCATCTTATTTTACAATGAGCGTACGAAGACATTGACGATGTATTTTAAATGCATTTCCATATCGTTATATGTACATACACATAAACAGCATACATTCATAATAGATTCTGCTCCAGTGATGTTGCATAATGAATAGAAGCTTAATTATATATACAAGTTATTTACTGTGCATATTAGCATTTAGACGCTCAACTCGTGTTTTTATAGTCATGTGCCTGTGTTGGAAATTCCACATTCCTATGACAGTCGAATCTCGGTGCAGGACAACCACGGCTGACACCCCCTGAAAATAGATCGGAAATAAGCGCTGAGAATGTTCAAACAATACTCGGCACCTGCACATTAAAGCCTGTGTACACGCACACTGAAATATGAGGATAAGGTCCCCATTTTGTGCCTCCCAGCAAAATACGATCCAGAGCTAAGGGTTGCCAAAACTTTACACCACAAACTCTGATTGTGAATGACAAATGAAAGCCGACAGGGAAGAAGAATAGGGCTTTAAAAAAATTAACCCGTAAAAACAAAGTTTTTCACTATAAATCCTGTATATGTGTGGCATCGGTTTTATTTTTTTATTCATTTGTTTTTCTTGAGTAAGAGTTTCATTTTTATAGTGTGTTGACACACATCCAGAATAATTTTCTGTGTTTAGGAAAAATATATGATTGTGTTAGTGAAATTTTTTTTTCCTACAAAGTGGAAAATTTTGGAAATTTTTTTCCACGAAAATAATTTGTCACGCACAACGAGTCTGTGTGCAAAATGTCAGCTCGATTGGATCACAGGAAGTGGGTTAAAAACGACCGAAAGATTTGCACGGTCGTAAGCAAGTGAACTTAATATAAAGGATTTAAAAATGGATATGTATTTCCCCCTTTCGTCCCCTCTGCTTTATCAGTGTTGATTCCTGTCACCAAAGTACACGGATTTCAAACTCTTTTCGATCGGCACAGTACCACCCTTCGCTTCTCATCGTCAGATTCATAAACTTGACGTCTACAAAATGAACAACTTTTTCTCAGCAACCCCAGGTGGGACTCGAACCCACAATCCCTGGCTTAGGAGGCCAGTGCCTTATCCATTAGGCCACTGGGGCTACATGTAGCATGATGAAAACCTGGCTTATGTACAGACTTCGTAAATAAACTCACAATAAAAAATATATGTTTTTCCCCTTTCATCCCCTCTGTTTAATTCATGTTGATAATTGTTTTTTTTCCTAAAAGGTGGGAAATTTTGGAAAAAAAATTTCACGAAAATAAATTGTCACGCACAACGAGTCTGTGTGCAAAATGTCAGCTCGATTGGATCACGGGAAGTGGGTTAAAAAACGACCGAAAGATTTGCACGGTCGTAAGCAAGTGAGCTTAATATAAAGGATTTAAAAAAAAGTTAAATTGCAGTCACAGTTGACGTTCTTAAATGCTCTCAACAGTAACCCAAAGTTTACTCGGATGACACATGCTGGGTGAAAGGTTTTGATTGCAGCCTTGTTAAATAATTGCGCTGTGTTTTTTTCAGGCCCAATAATTGCTTCCAGGTTGATCGTTCGCCAAAACCTTCCATGCTGCGCACATTCTTGCTGCGTTGCGAGCTGTAGGAAGTAAAGGAAAAGAAGAGGGAGGGAGAGAGAGAGAAAAACCCGTATAATTAGAGTCGGGCAGACATGTGCGGGACACTTGCAAATGCATCAGTTGTATGACAGGCGATACATTTGAAACTAAATATTAAGTTACCGTTCTTCGCGGCATTCGTTATTTAAACACGTACCTGACAAAGACTTACCCATTGGGCCGTGTGTTTATTGGCGTGTGTATCAATACAATTGCAAAGGGGAGTGGTGGGGACATGATGGCTCGTGCATTTGAGCTCACGAGCCTCGTTTTATAGGATCCCGTTCTTTGGCCACAGGGCCCAACGCAACTGAACCTGCCCGAGGTTGACTCGGGGAAAAAATTAGTACTCGGTACGGTGAGGACAACACGAGTACTCGGGTGAATAACAAAACAAAACCAGTGCACTTTGTTGCTGGCCACACAACAAGGCTTCATTGATCTTGCAAACAGCACTTGCCCTGATAGTCTACAAGGTAATTTGTATATTGATATATTTAAAGGAAATATGTTTCAGGCAAAAAACGTACATTTGTGAGTATATAAGTGAACAGTAATTGCCACGTGTTATATTTGTGCCTGGAAAATAATTGCACCCAGAAAGAATTACATAGCGTTACACATCATTAATAAGCACATACATTAAAACAAACTATCTAGTTGACATGCCAATCAATTGTTAACTGCACACACAAGTTCGACCTATAATGGGCTCTTAACATTTACGTTTTATTAACGCGAGGTACTCTTCTTAAACATTTCCACATGAAACCTGTTCGATGGCCCACTCTCACAGAGTACCTTTGAAGAGATATGGCAACGTTCCACAATCCAAGTGCATACTTGTTTTTTTGCCCATGTGTATGGCCATGTGCCGTTAGCGATCACCTATTACACCCGACACCCAATCAGAGGAAAGTTAGTCAAATTGCACATGTATTGCTCTCTGATCTAAGCCACCCAATATGATTTCTGCCCATGGGAAATCGGTATTCGAAATAGGCTTAGGTTTCCTTTAGGTGAATTCAGCCAAAATAATGATTATCTACGGCAGTATATCAGTATAAGTGATGAGAGACAAAGGCAGTGGCGGCGTGGTGTGATGCTGGCTACACGAGCTTCGTGTAGCTGTGCCGACCTTAACAGGGCGCTCACAACGCACTGTGAACACTTGGCTTGACAAATGGCTAAACAAGGTTCTGTGTGCGTCGGTTTGTCTGCGTGTATGCTGGGAGCTGTGCTGCAGATGTCCGAGCACTGTGCAGCGCTACAATCCCACCAAAAATGGTTCAATTCCCCACCATACACATCTGTCCCGGGTCACAGCTAGGTTTACTCGGCCAAAAGTGAGTATCTGGTACAGGACGTATTATATCAACGAAGGTAAATAGGCAACCGACAATGTGGTGTGGGCCGAACCGCTCTCTCGTGTGCAAAGCTGGCCGTGGCGAGTTCTTGCTCATGATAAAGTCTCCAAGTCTCCAAGGTTCAAGGGCAGGGGGGGGGGGATCATTGATTTCTGTGTGTGCATCACTGTGCGTGTGTTTCCTATATCTCCCTTTGGGTGCTCCCCTCTATGCGCGTGGCAAGTTTGTGCAGGTGTGCCATGTGTATGGCCCGTCATGCGCGGGTGAGCGAGCTTTCCCAGGCATGTACATACCACCCCCCCCCCCATGTGTTGAAGTGCACACGCGCACGTGTACGAGTGCGCCCAAGCAAAATGTGTGTGTCCATCAGCGCACGTGCGTTGCGTTCACCTGCACGGGGAGCACGTGGCTTGCTTCTAAAACACGTGCTGGTGTTTATACACCGCAGCAGGTATTTATGTAGGGCTGAGTTAACCTAAGGGAAGCCCAGGACATCATCAAAAGTCACTCGCCGTTGATGTTTACCATGGCTGCAAATCAAATCCAGGACACTAATGTCGTAGCGCAATTGCGCTGACACACACGTCCATGCACACGGGATGTGTTTTAAACGTGCGTTCATTTTCTTTTTCGTTGATTCTGACGTGAATTTGCAATCATCACTGATTCTTTCTCATGGGTAATCAATAATGGAACATTTCTTTGAGAAAGCAACGTTAACCAGTATTATCATCATGTTTAAATAATAAGTCAGAAATTCAAGCCCTTGAACAATCTACCGCTGAATGACGGCCTCTCCTCGCCTTGTTGGTTTTGAGGGTCGCCTGACCATATTTAACGGTGCTGGGTTGGCAAAGGTTAAGACGAAGCCAAAAAGGATTTCAGATATTAAAGAACACTGATGTTCTCTCTGGTTAGAAATTTTACTTTTGGGTCTGAATTGATAGCTTAGTGCACTAACCACGGCACCACTGATCCTCCCAACGTATTCATATTCATATGTAACTACCACATCATCATCAGTTATGGTATATACACTGCTGGATGAAGATCTCCCTATGCCACGTCAATCCTGTCTTGTTTATTTTAACTCGTATTGCGTGCCCTTCAGTTATCAGATCAACCAATAACAGCAAAACAAATTCCATTAGGAATTTGAAGATTAATTCCTACAAACAAGCAAACTCTCTATAGATGCCCAATGACGTTTGAGAGAAAGAGCCACTCGTTGAGGAGACACAACACATTTTCGATTCCGGTTTCCGGAATTGAGGATGCATTTCTATTGTCCTCGATGTGTGAGAGTTTTGTGGTGGAATTCCGAGACAAATTCCCAATAGAATTCCAAAAGACGTTAGAAATGGGATTGAGGAGGTGTAAAAGAGCCGGGGTAATCTGGTGAAAGCTGTGAGCTTAATGCCTCTGTCGAGAATTACATTTCCATCTGCTTACCAGTGTCAGGAACTGTAATGTCCAGAGGCATACCAGTGATCGTACCAGCTGTAAAACGCTTCTTGACCACAATTACAACGTTCAGTGGATTCGCAACCCACCGCTAACGGTTGCAATCACAGCTCGATATCGACAATTCCCAAAAACAACGGCATCGTGAGGTCATTTTCTCCGTGTATGCGAGTGTGTTTAGTAGCACGCTGGTGCTTTTTGTCTTGTGAAAATGACTTAATAGGAGTGCTAATTTGAATGCTGCAACATTTCACTTTGCACTTGTGATTTGGGGAATTGGCAATCGTCACCTAACCCTCACGAATTCCCATTGCAGCCAGTGCTGTGGCCCATCGTGGGATAAATGGCACTCGTGTGCTTATGCAGCAATGGATGGTTTTTTTCGAAAGAAAATTATGGTTTATTTGTATAAAAAACAGTCAGATCTATTGGTAAAAATGTTTTTATATTTGCTATGAGGAAGGTTAATCGCAATTGTTAGAAATATCACTTATTGTACGTTATGCTGTGTCCTTTGCGCAGTGTGACGGAGGAATGTGTTGTAGTTTGCATTATTTGTTGTCGTGCACCACTGCCAATGCAGATGTAGAAAAGCGTTGGGGGAATTAAACGAAAAGGAAAGTGAGATACAAAAAAGACTCTCAACTTGACGGATACACCGCATTAGCAATGATACATTTAAATAATGGGAAAAATTTTACATGATCGTGAACAATACATGTAAGTGTCATGTATAAAAACTTTGCATTTTAATCATTTCTACGTTAATTTATCTGGGAAAACATACCGACCTGACTGAGAAGATTATCGAGTTGTGCCTAAGTGCATCCAATGGTTGATTTATGTACAGACGTTGGTAGAAGAAATATAGAATGTCTTTGTCTCAGGGCTCTACGGGGTAATTCCCTGGTGTCTGTCAGTTGCCAGTCACAATATGCCTGTCCTTTAAACACGGAGGCCACGTGTAATGCAAATGCTGCTTGAGTGAGCTCACTCGTGATGACCAAGGTTAAAAATAAAAACAAGTTTTGGCTCGTTCATTAATGTACTTAAATAATGCCGTGTAGCCCGGGAGAGAGCATGTATATAACGTCTAGCAAAAAAATTCAAACACTTTTGGCCCTGACAGTGTATTGGCTTGAGCCATCAAACTGCACGTGCACAAATAGAACAGATTGTTTGTTCATAGTGCATCGGCAGTGGCGCCCAAAGCACAAATAGCAAACAACGCAACACATTTGTCAATAACACTGTAGCCGTCAACATTTAAAGTCAAGTGTATAGGCGATATATACAACCCAAAGCATGTCGTATGAAGTGATGTCTCCAACTCTTATGCACTCCACCTCTCTGGTCCGCTGTGTGTGCTGTGAAGGAGGGAAAATGCCCCAAACATCGCCCATCATAGCCCTTTTTCTTTTTCAGGCTATGGTGTTGTTGACGAATGCGTGTTTTTGTTGTTATTACGTGTGCGAATATGCTCAGCTTTTAAAAAACGTAGGGAGAGCGTGGCGGTTACCTGCCATGGCACCGGTGTAGCTTAGCGTGGCTCATGCACGGTGAAACAGCGGTGCAGGAAAAGCTCGCAGCTTCCTCTTCAAGCGTTTTTTTTTTGTTGCTTTAAAAATATGCCTCCATGGAACACTGATGCCCTGTTCGTAATGCCCCAAAAATGTGGCAGCCTTCATAAAGCTCTATATTAATTAAAACAATGCGTTGCATTGATCATTTTTTGGACTCGTACACATTGCCAGCAGGCACATTGTGTGCTTGCCAAGAAATATTCCTTTTAGACATCTCCGCTGCGGGTGAAATCTTGGCGGGACTATCTCTCTCATGATCCAGCATCACAACAAGATATCTGCCCATTGTGTTGGCTGAATATGGTCTAAATTCTGGATCTAAGTGATGGCGCCAAAGGTGGTGGCGATTATTATGTTCATGGTAGTGATGGTGATAATATAATACAGAAATGACATTATTGATCATCATCTTCATCTGTCGTCACGATGGTTACGACCATCTGGCGGAGGGTAGAAAGCTCTGGTTAGGCCTGGTACCATTGTTGCTTTGGCCACGATGGCATATTTTGATCTTGATCTTGACCAGCATCAGCACCATGAGAGTGTTTGCTGTCAAAGTTATCTGTTATCCAGCCAGATGCCACTGCGGCAGAGTGCTTGCCTCAGGGGAGCGGGGCTGGGTCCTTAACTCCGTCCATCATCCATCGAGGGTCGATACACTCCATACCAATTTGAGAGACTCCACTAGTAGCTGCCATGTATAGAAACCGGGCCCGTAGCATATTATCGTAGAATATCCACTGCTGGATGGCAATAATGGCCTCGAAGAGAAATGAACACTGCCTCACCCTTCCGCAGTGCAGCGAGAGAGCCGGACTCAACTCCAGTCGCTTATGGCCCCGGTCCATTGTACCTTTGCGCCATTACCGATGACTCTGTGCGTGTGTGTCTCTTGTAGCCAGAGCCGGCGGCGGCGGCGTTAGCGCTGCCACGAGACATTCGATCACCCCCCCCCCCCCCCGGTGCACGAGCATTGCGGCCACGTTAGGAAGCAGCCACCATGTGGTTTGCGTTTTTCTTTTTGGCCAGGGGACGGTTCTTTGCTAAACAAACGCTGGCCTGTGAAGCCTAATGAGACGAGGCCAGAGCTGTTGCTGATGAGGCAGGAGGGGGGGAAGAATAAAAGCAAAGGGGTTTGTTTTTTTCAACAATAAAAAGAACAGATCGGTGCATTTGCGTTTTACGAAAGAAAAGAAAATGCGTTTATGGTTGTGATTTAGGACGGACGATGAGATTAGTTTGTTGGTGATTGGTGTGTGAATGGGCATGCTTTTTGTGTCTGGTGTTTGCCTGTGTGTGGAGAGGTGATAAGCGCATGTTGCCGCTGTCCTGGAGACCAAGGTTTGTGTGATGTTTCACAGGCGTGTAACGATGCATGGATTCGATTTAAATTGATTCTCACAATCATGATACAATGATCAAATTGCGTGTGAGAGATTTTATTCTTTTAAATTCGTATATGTTGTATTTAATTGGCTCATCGTAAACTCTGCAACCACTAGAAGTGATACATTTACCGAAATAACAACACTGTTTTACAGAAACCGTGACCCCCAAATTGTGAACATTTCATAGAATTTCCAGGAAGGGGATCATTGAATGCCCGATAGTAAATGCAATACCGTACATTACAATCTCAGTGACTCGGGTCTGATTCTATTGCTGGTCAGAAACTGACTTTTGCCTCCACTATGTTGACTTCGACTAAAATGAGGTCCATCCCCGATGAGAAGACAACACGACGGACACCGCACTCGCCCACCTCTCGTCTCGCAGATCATGACGTTGCTGAACGCGCTCTCTCCCGCCGTGCTAAACCACTGGATCTTGATGTCGTACGACGTCTCCGGCTGAAGTCCGCTCAGCACGTGCCAGTCTCTGCTCCCTGGGGTGACACGGCGAACGGCAGCTGTTACGGCCGAGCCGCATCGTGGATCAATTCGACCAACGCGTGACCGCGTGACTCACGCGGCACGCCACGTGTTTATCAGCTGCAGGATGCAATCAGCTACGGTGTGACATATCTTCACGCTCCTGTAACGTGATTGTACTATGAGCATCTCGATGGCGAGATGTTAGCTACCTCACCTGGTATAGAGGAGGTCGTGAGTTCGATCCCGACCCTGACGCCGACATATTTGTAGTTTGCATGTTCTCCCCATGGTTGCGTGGATCATTCTCCAGGTCCTCGGGTTTTTCCCCTCGACATTTGGAAACATGCATTTAGAGTATTTGGCTGCTGTAAATGCCCACATGATAAACCACTTCGTTGAGCCATCATTTGAGGTCAGGTCGCTGGCCACTTCATTGAGCTATGTAGCTCAATGGGCCTTACCTGATAAAATGTTAAGTTTGGTTTAGTCTTTGTTTCGGAATGAAAGTTACAGGGGACTTGTTCTCTTGAACAGCAAATTATGTTCGTGCAGTATTCTCTACGTCTTCCGTAGACGTGTTTCGTTTGCTCTGATTTGCACGTGCTTCGTTGCTGTACTTTATATTGCAAATGGGTTTATGCTTGGTCTCTTGAGCTCTAACCTGGTTAAACAAATTAATCTGAATTCTAGTGCAAGCTAGACAAAGACATAAAGACAACGATCCCCAAAATGGCCTTAACAGATTGTAGGGGCAAGTGCTGCTAGCGAGTAGCACCTATGAAGGCCGGCACGGCACATGAGCGGGTGGGTGGCCAGCACCACTCCCAACCGCCTTTTTCTCCCTAGTGGCGATGTTTACACACCGCACCAGGTACTCATTTGAGGCTGAGTTGACCTAGGGGAGGCCCAGGACCGGTTCAGATAGTTGTCACTGGTGTTGGCCGTGAGCAGAGGGTTCATCGTGCAGCGCGCTAACCGCTGCACCACCGCTCCCCACAGTGCAAGCTCGGACAACATACACAAACAGAAATCTGAAAGACATTACATTCATTTTCAAATGACTGTGGTAAGTACCCACAATGCACACGTCATACAACTCAGACCGTTATACTAATGCATGTGCTCTCTTTACAACGCTTTCTATAAATTATGAGAAAACCCATGCCAACAAAAGGGGACGGCCACATTTCACATTCGAGTTGGCGATCTAAACAACTGTACGGCCCCACCACGTTAAGCTCTCCTGAGCTGGCAGCCTCGACAAGGCTGACAGCGGCGGTCACATGACACGCGTGCACGGCACGACGGGGAAGCCGCACCTTCTGACTGCTTACGAGCGGCGCGCATTTGTGCGCTGTTTTTTTACTGCGAATTTGCGTCGGACCTGAGGCCACTAAACCGAGGAAGGCTGCGTCTGTAGCTGGAACGGCGTTCACCTGCGTACAACTTGCACAGCGCGAGGGCCGCTCACACGTGACGTCCCTCAAACTCTAAACATCCCGCAGAGCTCTAAGCCGATGTGACGGCGGTGGCTCGTGCCGGGTGCCGCCGAGGCGCTCACCGTGCAGGATCTTCTTGTGGTAGTCTTCTTCGTTGTCGCAGTCGGTGGGGCGGTAGTAGACGGTCACCTTCTGCACGGGCTGCGCCGGAGCTGCGGCAGACGGAAACTGCGCACGACGAGCGCGCGGGGTGGGGGGGGTCACGACCATCAGCGTGATCATCCTCGTCGTCGTCGGCATTGTGACGTGTCAGCGCCATAATCACCACCATTACTACCACTTTTTCAATCATCCTCGCACCACTCTCATCATCATGAATCGCACCTCCGATTATCACGGTTGGCTACGTACGGTGCGAAAGAAGTTCAACATACACACACACAACATTCTACTTGAGAATTATTGCTCCGTCTCCCGGCACAACAGTGAGAAACAAATCGAGCAAGTTTCTAAAATTCCCCCAACCTGCTTCTGTCCTCCCAGCAGTTTAAACAGGGAACCCCACAGTTAGACGATCAGCAAGTACCAAGTGGTGGGGGTAAAGTGTGCGTACTCCAACACTCTTCCGAGACATCGGGTCGGCGTGAAAGAGGAGACCAAACACAGCGGAGGCGAGAGCAAGTGACTGCGCAGCCGCACACCTTTGACTTGACTCCACGCTGCTCTGATGAGCTTGGGGCATTTCTGGTGAACCAGCACATCTTGGTTGGATTTAAACATTCCTATGGTGGGTGCCAGTCATTGCACATGACAACTGGCATCCCACGAATGAGGCACTCATTTCACCGTCTTTCCCAGACAGGGATGTGAACCTGCCGCAAACCACTGACACGAGACGGTTGTTACGACCAAGTACTACCGCGCTCTCCGGCATCATCGTCGTCATCGTCGTCATCGATCGTTGAAATAGTTACGTACGGTCCAGGTGATGCGAATGGACGTGTCGCTCACGGCCTTCGTGGCGGAGATGTGGGGGGCGGCGAGCATTCGCTGGGAGGCGGACGCCCCCCCGGGGGAGCCCGAGAGATAGAACGGCGTGGAGGGGACGCTCCAGGGGCTCTCGCCGTGCGCGTTCAGCGCCGCCACGCGGAAGCGGTACGCCCAGCCTGGGAGCGTCAAGGAAGCGAGCACGAATTGGCGACGGTCACAAGCTGCGCGACAATTTATGTCGAGGTTTTTTTGTTTGTTTTACTCGTTGTCTATAGGAGGTAAAGTGGGAAAAAATGTTTTGCAAAGATTGCGGACCCTGAAATGTGCCGAATCGCGCCAACGCTGGCGAGAGCGAACTACAACGGAGAGTTTTTGGGGCCTACTCCGCCACGTCGACTAGACTCGTGTTGAAAGGAGATGGGCATAAGCCACACTACTTTACTCCGCCACACGCGACCCGCCGATCGACCGACTGTGGTGTAGCCATTTATACTGCGGGCGGGCAGAAGTGAGGGTGGGGGGCATTAAGAAATGTGAGGGTGAACCGGTCACCTCTGGATTGCAGGCCCAGTGTGCCAACCATTACAACGTGGCAGCGCCATCATCCCCACATGCATGAATAGCTCGTAAACAATCAGCTGTCTGACAATTGGTGCCAGATCAGGAAGGAAGGACGGTGGGACAAGGGGGGGGGGGTGAAGGCAATTGCCACCCCCTTGACAGCCAAACAATTGGTATGTTATCAATATTCATAAATCAGAGCGAACTCCGGTCATCCTTGCAATGGATTTTGGCAAGCCATCGAACAAGGACGGTCATCGCATTTTAGGTGCACTTCAGCGGTCCTCTGGAATGCTCTTCATTCCGATATTAGTGTAGGGGTGTCAGGGGAAGGATTCCCACCAATAGATGGGTTAGTGGGAGGGGTGATCGAAGAGATATAAGGAGAGAACGGGCGGGAAGAAGGGGCCTTTGGCGGGAACGAGATTGGGACGGCTGGGGACAGGTGTGGATGGAAGGAAAGGAATAAAGGACGAGACCCCTGCAATCTGGTGTCGGCTCCTACTTTACATCTGGTGGCAGCGGTGGCTGAAAGTATGAATAGATCGGGAGAGGGGAGGCACGCGGGGGGCCCGTACACAGATTCCCACGGCGAGCCTTTGTGATGGACGCCGCCGCATAATCTGCAATAATAAAGGCCTGCGTGAGAAAGGGATTAATTAGAATTTACGCCGCGCACGCCGCACATTGATTAGCATATCAAAGGCGCCCGGAACCGCCGTGCACGTGCTCGCGGGCGCGAGCCCATTGTTAAGGAACAGCTGAGGGCCGCCATCCCGCTCAGAGCCGCATCCCTTTGATGTAGGGAGGATAAAAACGGGGTGCAAAGGAGAGATCGGGACTCACTCCAGCGCCAGGCGACAGGACGCTCTCCAGTCCAGCGACCCGGACGTCCGTGCGACGCATCGAGGTACGCTGCTGGCACAGGGATCAACGGACCGCCGTGAGCACCTAACTGTGAGTAGCAAGGTGAATTAGGATCATAGCCGATAAATAGAGGGGTGGTAGAATAGGCCAGCCTCGTCGACCCATACTGACTCCACAACCAGTTCCAGGTAGCAAATAATAAATCATTAATAGCGAATCGTGGCCTCGTGTGATCTCGTGAGCAGTGTGAACGCGGGTGGTGCTGCGGCTCGCCTCGTGGGAGCGCTGCACAGAGCGGCGCGAGAGTGGGTGTCGCGTGTGGAGCTGCGTGTGTGCGCGTGCGTTCACTCCGTGTATGATACAGGTGCGCGATCATAACGTGAGTAGTCAGGGTTGAGTTGGAGTGCACGGAGCTGCGTGTGTGGGTGTGCGTACGTTCGCTCCGTGTGGGTTGCAGGTGCGCGATTAGGAAAGGGAGGTATCGTGGTAGCGTAAAGGGGGCATAATACTACTCGGTATCTAACCATGCCTACGACGCGGACCCGCGCTGGGGAGGAATCCTCGAGCGACGGCTCACACCCCATGGGTGAGGAACCCAGCAGCGGTTCGCCTAGCAGCGGGGGGGCGAGTAACGATGTTAGCCCGGCCGTTAGCATTATCGAGGGAGGGATCTCGGGGGCCAGCGACCCCGACAGTTTCAACACTGCCCACAGACTCAACACTGCCCACAGACTCAACACTGCACCACAGACTCAACACTGCACCACAGACTCAACACTGTACCATAGACTCAACACTTCCCATAGACTCAACACTGCCCACAGACTCAACACTGCCCACAGACTCAACACTGCCCACAGACTCAACACTGCACCATAGACTCAACACTGCCCATAGACTCAAGACTGCCCATAGACTCAACACTGCCGATAGACTCAACACTGCCCATAGACTCAACACTGCCCATAGACTCAACACTGCCCATAGACTCAACACTGCACCATAGACTCAACACTGCACCATAGACTCAACACTGCACCATAGACTCAACACTGTCCATAGACTCAACACTGCCCATAGACTCAACACTGCACCATAGACTCAGCACTGCCCATAGACTCAACACTGCCCATAGACTCAACACTACCCATAGACTCAACACTGCACCATAGACTCAACACTGCCCATAGACTCAGCACTGCCCATAGACTCAGCACTGCCCATAGACTCAGCACTGCACCATAGACTCAACACTGCACCATAGACTCAGCACTGCCCATAGACTCAGCACTGCCCATAGACTCAACACTACCCATAGACTCAACACTGCCCATAGACTCAGCACTCCTCATAGACTCAAGACTGCCCATAGACTCAACACTGCCGATAGACTCAACACTGCCCATAGACTCAACACTGCCCATAGACTCAACACTGCCCATAGACTCAACACTGCACCATAGACTCAACACTGCACCATAGACTCAACACTGTCCATAGACTCAACACTGCACCATAGACTCAACACTGTCCATAGACTCAACACTGCCTATAGACTCAACACTGCACCATAGACTCAGCACTGCCCATAGACTCAACACTGCCCATAGACTCAACACTACCCATAGACTCAACACTGCACCATAGACTCAACACTGCCCATAGACTCAGCACTGCCCATAGACTCAGCACTGCCCATAGACTCAACACTACCCATAGACTCAACACTGCCCATAGACTCAGCACTCCCCATAGACTCAACACTCCCCATAGACTCAACACTGCACCATAGACTCAACACTGCCCATAGACTAGCACTGCCCATAGACTCAACACTGCCCATAGACTCACTGCCCAATAGACTCAACACTCCCCATAGACTCAACACTGCACCATAGACTCAACACTACACCATAGACTCAACACTGCACCATAGACTCAACACTGCCCATAGACTCAACACTCCCCATAGACTCAACACTGCCCATAGACTCAGCACTGCCCCATAGACTCAGCACTGCACCATAGACTCAACACTGCACCATAGACTCAACACTGCACCATAGACTCAGCACTGCCCCATAGACTCAGCACTGCACCATAGACTCAACACTACCCATAGACTCAACACTGCACCATAGACTCAACACTGCCCATAGACTCAACACTGCCCATAGACTCAACACTGCACCATAGACTCAACACTGCCCATAGACTCAGCACTGCCCATAGTCTCAACACTGCCCATAGACTCAACACTGCCCATAGACTCAGCACTGCCCCATATACTCAACACTGCCCATAGACTCAGCACTGCCCCATAGACTCAACACTGCCCATAGACTCAACACTGCACCATATACTCAGCACTGCACCATAGACTCAGCACTGCCCATAGACTCAACACTGCCCATAGATTCAACACTGCCCCCCCTGCACCCCCCTGTACCCCTCCTCCTCATCCAGCAGTAGACAGAGTCTACCCTACACGATGTTGACTTTAGACGTGAGTATTGAGCAATGCATTCCATGATTGTGAAGCTTAAATCCACACAGCTCAGTGGAAACCATCGACCATTCGCCAGAGTCGAGCCAGCCCTTGGCAAGGGGCGTGTTGAGTCACCAGGGCTGAGTCTACACGGAGCCCTGGACACAGACGCTGCTGCAGTCAAGCTGCTGGGTGCTGGCTGGGTTCTTGCTGGGCTACTGCTGCTCCACCATTCCTGTGGTGCTGGGACTGACACCTCACCAGGCAAGCCTCTCATCACCACCACCTCCACCTCATCCTCCTGCTGTGTGGGTGAGTGAGCGAGCGAGTGGGGGGTGAGTGTGTGCGTGTAGGCCTCGGCAAGGTGGAGGTTAAAGGGAAAGCAGCGATTCTAGATTTGAAGTTTTCGTGACTGCAAGGGTTCATACTCTTAGCGGGTTGTTTCGGTAAAGTCACGTTGGTAAAAAAATAAAAAAATTATAATAAAATAAAATAAAAATACATCGACTTATTTTCACGTATTATTATTTTATTATTATTATTTAACCAACGTGTCTTTACGGAAAAAAACCTAAGAGTAAGAAAAACAATGAGCCTACTTTTACCCTTAGCCCATACAAATGACCCGATGTTCATAGTAATCACTGGGGTACTACTACACATGAACAAGGTTTATAGCGGTACATGCTGTAGGTAGAGCGCCTTGTTCATATAGATACTCTCGATGATTCCAATTTTACACGTTGTTGTTGTCGTTGTTGTATCCTCAAATCTTGAAAGTCAATTTTAACCCACTTCCCAATGTGGCATCGACTGCAAACTTGGTATACTTACGTCATACTGATGACAACACTATATTATATCATTAAAACTAAAAAAAAATATTTTAAAACATTCTTTTGTAAATGTTATGTTTCGGCTTGGGTCGAATTGTCCACGCTCAACTAACGTTGGCTGTAATTGGCCACGGTGAATGCATTTATGATACGTAGCTTTAGCGATTTTATTTACTACTACACACTAATATACACTACACTACACACTACACTATACACTACACTATTACTATACACTACGCTATACACTACACTATACACTACACTATTACTATACACTACGCTATACACTACACTATACACTACACTATGATACGTAGCTTTAGCGATTTCATTTCAATGTTACCACGATACGATACGTTCAATGCATGCTAAAAGTTAATTTTTATAGCAGATAGGATTGTTTCCTGAACAAACTTCATATTAATTTGCAGTTCATATAGGTAGGCTAAGCATTTACCTTGGTTTTTTTACTTTAAATGTTACTGTGCAATACAGTCTTGTAATTAATAAGTACACACAGGATATAGTCTATGCAGTACGCTACTGTAACTTGCTCTGTTTTGCTAGATTACCACCGTCCTGTAAGACTCCTGGCTAGGCTAGAGGCCATCTTCGACTTACGATATTTTCGACTTACGATGATAGGGTCGTTGTAACGCTTCTCCATCGTAAATAGAAGTGACATTCAGATCGACATCACATGCCACCCTCCATCTGCACTGCTCCTTCTGCTGCTGCTGCTGAGTTCAACAACTCGGCAGCATCAGCGTCACCGCCACGCAAAGTAGAGGAAAGGTAAAACCATCATTTAAATGTTTGTATAAATATATATTCAACTTAACTAATTCGTCATCTATATACAGATAACATGAAAACACGATCTTGTTTATCGATATACAGATACAGCTTAACTACGTGTTATCCATATACAGATAAAACTAAACTAGATTTAATCGGTATACAGATAATTGATATACTCTTAGGTTTTTTTCGGTAAAACTACGTAGGTAAGAAAAGTTATAAAATTATAATAAACGAAAAATAACTCAATTGTGATGTAATTTAGTTATTTTTCATTTATTATAATATTTTCCTATTTTTTTCCCACGTGACTTTACCGAAAAAACCTAAGAGTATGAATCCTTGCAGTTACGAAAGCTTCAAATCTCAAAGAAAATTGACGTATTTTAAAATCCTTTATATTAAGTTCACTTGCTTGCTTGCGCGCTTACGACCGTGCAAATCTTTCGGTCGTTTTTAACCCACTTCCCGTGATTCAATCGAGCTGACATTTTGCAAACAGACTCGTTGTGCGTGACAATTTATTTTAGTGAAAAAAAAATCCAAAATTTTCCACTTTTTAGGAAAAAAACAATTATCAACATGAATAAAACAGAGGGGACGAAAGGGGAAAAACATATATTTTTTTAATTGTGAGTTTATTTAAGAAGTCTGTACATAAGCCAGGTTTTCATCATGCTACATGTAGCCCCAGTGGCCTAATGGATAAGGCACTGGCCTCCTAAGCCAGGGATTGTGGGTTCGAGTCCCACCTGGGGTTGCTGAGAAAAAGCTGTTTATTTTGTAAAATCAAAAAGTCAAGTTAACGAATCTGATAATGAAAAGCCAAAATGGCGCTGTGCCTATAGAAGAGAGTTTTAAAACAGTGTTCAGTGATACTCTTTGGTTCTTTCGGTAAAGTTACGTCGGTATAGTGTCCATCATCAGGTGATGATGATAGACGCTTGTGTTGATGATAGACGCTTGTGTTGAGCCCGAAACGTCGTGATTTATTTTATTTTACACCTACGTGAATTTACCGAAAGAACCAAAGTGTATGGATTCCTGAAGTCACGAAAGCTTCTAATCAAGAGAGCTTTAAACATTCTAGATTTGAAGCTTTCGTGACTGCAAGGATTCATATTCTTAGGTTTTTTCGGTAAATTCACGTAGGTAAAACATTAAAATTAATAAAAGTAAAATTTTACTTTTTTTTACTTTTATTAATTTTAATGTTTTACCTACATGACTTTACCGAAAAAACCTAAGATTAAGAGTTTTAAACAGTGTACTTTGGTGACAATTATCAACATTGATAAAGCAGAGAATAAAAGGGGAAATACATATCCATTTCTATTATTATTAAATCCTTTATATTAAGTTCACTTGCTTGCTTACTTGCTTGCGCGCTTACGACCGTGCAAATCTTTCGGTCGTTATTTAACCCACTTCCCGTAATCCAAACGAGCTGACATTTTGCACACAGACTCGTTGTGCGTGACAATTTATTTTCGTAAAAAAATGTTTCCTAAATTTTCCACTTTTTAGGAAAAAAACAATTATCAACATGAATTAAACAGAGGGGACGAAAGGGGAAAAACATATTTTTTATTGTGAGTTTATTTAAGAAGTCTGTACATAAGCCAGGTTTTCATCATGCTACATGTAGCCCCAGTGGCCTAATGGATAAGGAACTGGCCTCCTAAGCCAGGGATTGTGGGTTCGAGTCCCACCTGGGGTAGCTGAGAAAAAGCTGTTCATTTTGTAAAATCAAAATGCCAAGTTAACGAATCTGATCATGAAAAGCCAAAATGGCGCTGTGCCTATAGAAGAGAGTTTTAAAACAGTGTTCACTTATACTCTTTGGTGCTTTCGGTAAAGTTACTTCGGTATAGTGTCCATCATCAGGTGATGATGATGGATGATAGACGCTTGTGTTGATAATAGATGCTTGTGTTGAGCCCGAAACGTCGTGATTTATTTTATTTTACACCTACGTGAATTTACCGAAAGAACCAAAGAGTGGATTCCTGAAGTCACGAAAACTTCAAATCAAGAGAGTTTTAAACAGTGTACTTTGGTGACAATTATCAACATTGATGAAGCAGAGAATAAAAGGGGAAAATACATATCCATTTCTATTATTATTGTGGGGGTCGCTAGCCCCCGAAATCCCTCCCTCGATAATGCTAACGGCCGGGCTAGCATCATCAATCGCCCCCCCGCTGCTAAGCGAACCGCTGCTAAGTTCCTCACCCATGGTGTGGGAGCCGTCGCCCGAGGGTTCCACTCCACCGCGGGTCCGCGTAGCAGGCATGGTTAATTACGTACGCGCACACCCACACACACAGCTCTGTACGGCACTCACTCTTGCGCTTCTCTGCGCCGCGCTGGCCGCTCACGTTACAATCGCGCACCTGGGGTACGCCGATTACGCACGCCGCGAGCTTACGCACACACAGTACCACACGCGTTCCCACACGCAACCCGCGCGCTCAGCTCCGCGCAGCGCTCACTCACGTGGCGAACCACTGTGCACACAGCGCACCCACACGCTCACACTGCACGACAAGATCACGCGAGACCACGCTTCGCTATTAATGATTTATTATATGCCACCTGCGAATTGATGTTGAATCAGTGAGTCGACGAGGCTGGCCTATTCCACTAAACCTGTACCTATTCCCTATTTATCGGCTATGATTCTAATTCCCCTTCTTACTCACTGTTAAGTGTCCACGGCGGTCCGCTGATCCTTCTGTTAACCGCGTGCCTCGGTGCGTCGCACGGACGTCCGGGTCGCTGGCTCGAGCTGCGTCTGGTCGCCTGGCGCTGGAGTAAGAGAGCGATTTCCCCTCTGCGCTCCTCTATTTATCCTCCCTACCTCCCAAAGGGGATGCTGCGCTGAACAATGGGCTCGTGCACCCCAAGCCCGCGCACGGCAGTCCCCAGGCGCTGTTGATATGCTAATCAGTGTGCCGCGTGCAAGGCGTAAATCCTAATTACTCCCTTACCCTTCCTACCAATGGGGCTTGCGCGCTCAAGCGCAATTATCCCAACCCTCCATGACTATGCGCAACAGCCCCTGTGACCCCGCTATTCATGCTGTCCCGTGCCTCCCCTGCTTGCCCCGTCGACTCGTGGGGGTGTGTGTGGGGGGAAATGCGCCTCAACCGCGGTGGCCGAATGCCCCACGCCGCGACCACACCATATTAAGGCCGGCAGCAGCGCCGCGGTACCACGTAGCACGGGGGAGGTCATCCAATTCCCTGATCGCCGGAAACCGTGAGAATTAATCCCGATAAGGGTCTCTCGGATAAAAACCGGTCGATCAGGTAACCTTCCCTTCCAGCTCTATGGGGGGGGGGGGGGGGGGATGCGTGCGGGTGTGTGCTTATGTGGGGCGGGTGATTGGGGGCAGTGCGGTGGGGGAAGCCGGGCGGCTCCCTGGCTCGGCAGAGCGGCCCCGTCGTTGTGGCACCACATAGCCCCCCGGGGTGCCAGTCCCCGTCCCGGGTTGACTGGAGCACCTCGCCTGGGTTGCCCCCACGAGGTATCGCCGCGGGGTCCGCGGGATTCGCCCGGCCCTTGTGGCTGGCCTCGGGGGTGGCGGCTCCGTCTCCTGGGGCTCCGGCGGTGGTCTCCTCCTCCATTCCAACGGCTCCCCTCGGCCTCTGGCACCTGCGGGCTGGGGAACAAACTCAGAGGCGGTGGGGTTTAAGGGTCGCCGTCCTCGTCGCCCCCGGCCCCGCCCGGGGCCCCTCGGAGCCCGGGGCTCCGTGGGGCCCATGTACTGCGCGAGGCCCCCGGGCACGGGGGGTGGGGGGACCCCGGGGTTTCGGGGTACTTGGACGGCGGGGCTCCCCCCCTCGGGGGCTGCTCGCCACGGCTTCAGTCGGCGGATGTTGACCACCATCTCCCGGCCCCTCTCTCCTCCCTGAATCAGCACCGTCCATGGTGAGATCTGCCGTCTCACAATCCAGGGTCCTCGCCAGTAGGTGGTCAGCTTCCCCACCTGTCCGGCACCGACGCGGGGAGTGTACAGCCACACCTCGGAGCCCGCAGTGTAGAAGGGGGGCTCCATACGGGGTCGGGCGCCCTGCTCTTGCCGCTGGTGCGCGGCCTCTCCGTGCGGGCCGGCTCGGCCCCTGGCCCCTCGCAGGGTCTCCAGCAAGTGCTCCACGGGGTGGCTCCCTTCCTCCCGTTGCGGCGGAGGAACACCGAACAGCAGATCTGCGGGCAGGCGAGACTCGCGACCAAACATCATTAGGAACGGGGTCTGTCCTGTAGAGGTGTGAACGGCGGTGGTGTAGGCGAACAGGGCATAGGGAAGGTGTTCGTCCCAGTCCTGTTGATTCGCGGCCGCCATGCGTTTAAGCTTCCCGGCCAGAGTCTGGTTCATCCTCTCTACCATCCCGTTCGCCTGGGGGTGATACGCCGTGGTTCGGTCCTTCTGGATCCCGAACTCTCGGCACAGCGCCTGAAATAGTTCGGCCTCGAATTCACTACCCTGGTCGGTAATGACTCGTTCGGGGATCCCGCACTTAAGTACGTAGTTTTCCACGAAGGCCCGGGCCACTACAAGGGCTGTTTTATCCGGGATAGCCACCGCCACGGGGTAGCGGGTGAAGTATTCCACCGCTACGAGAATATATCGGTTGCCCCGGTGGGATCGTGGAAAGGGCCCCTGCAGGTCGATTCCGACCAACTGATTCGTCCGACTGACTCGGAACGGCCTCAGGGGTACCTGGTACCTCGCCGGCTTTTGCCCACACTGCTGACAGGCCCGGCAGCCCTGCACCCAGGCGGCCACATCTTGTGCCAATTTGGGCCAGAGATACTGGCGACGCAGGGTCTCTCGAGTGCGTCGTTCCCCATCGTGGCCCCCGAGTGGGTGGTCATGCACCAGCCGTAGCAGCTGGGGTCGCACCTGGGCAGGAACACAGATGCCCCCCGGCTGGCCGGCCTCGGTTAACTCCCGTACCACTCCGTTCCGCACACACAACCGGGCATACAAACCGCTCCAGGGTCCTGGTAGGGCGCTCTTTTCCTCCCGCAGTGCCGCCTCCACTGCCGCCAGATCCGGATCTCGCTGCTGGGTCTGTCTCAGCTGCTCGTCGTTTAGGCCCGGGAAGGCGCAGCCGACGTCCTCCTGGATCCGTCCGATCGGGTCCCGAGCCGCGGGTCCCGCGCTTGCCGGGCGGTCGACGGGATCCTCAGTGCCACCTGTGAGGGTTTCTGTGGCGCACACTGCACTCTCCCTCGCTGGGGGGGGGTCAGTGGCCGCGGCCTCTCGGGGGTCCGTTGCCTGCCGGCAGCGTCCCCCCGTGAAACACGGGCAGGCCTCCTCCGCCCTCGTCTCGGCGTACACCGTGGGTCGCCTCGATAAGGCGTCCGCGTTTGCATGCGTCCGGCCAGCCCGATACTCGATTTGCAGGTTGTACTCCTGCAACTGCGCCAACCACCGGGCCATCTGCCCCCGCGGCTCCTTGAATGTAAGAAGAAACTGCAGAGCATAATGGTCAGTGCGTACGCGACATCTCCTGCCGTACAAATACGGTCGGAACTGTTTGCATGCGAAAATCACGGCGTACAACTCTTGGCGGGTCACGCAATAGTTCAGCTCGGCCCCACTCAAGGTCCGGCTGGCGTACGCGATGACTCGTTCCGCCCCATCCTGTACCTGTGACAACACCGCGCCCAGCCCGCTGCTGCAGGCGTCGGTGTCCAAAATAAAATCGGTGGTAAAATCGGGGAAAGCGAGGGTGGGGGCGTGGGTGAGGTGGTCTTTGAGAGTGGTGAAGGCCGTCTGGCAGGCCCCCGTCCACTGATAGGGGTGCTTAGGGGAAGTGAGTTGGGTGAGGGGGCGTGCAATCTCGCTGAATCCCTTTACAAATCGACGATAATAGGTGGCAAGCCCCAAAAATGATCTGATCTCCGTCAGATTCCTTGGCCGTGGCCACTCCACTACGGCGCGTACCTTCTCCGGATCGGTGTGCACGCCTGCCTCACTGACGCGATGCCCGAGGTACCCCACCTCGCGTTGTGCGATGTAACACTTACGTGGCTTGAGCTTGAGATGAGCCGCTCGCAGTCGCTGGAACACCTCTCGAAGCCTGGACCAATGCTCAGACAAAGATCTACTGAACACTATCACATCGTCCAAGTAAATCAGGCACTGTTCCCATTGCAAGCCCCGCATCACCAACTCCATCAGCCGCTGGAACGTCGCGGGCGCATTGGTGAGTCCGAACGGCAACACTCGAAACTCAAACAGGCCCATCGGGGTGGTGAATGCTGTTTTTGGCCGATCCTCCTCCGTCATCTCCACCTGCCAGTAACCGGATGCCAGATCGAGGGTGGAAAAATACCGCGCTCCTGCGAGACTGTCGAAGGTGTCGTCGATGCGGGGTATGGGGAAGGCATCGCCGAGCGTGACTGCGTTTAGTTTACGGTAATCGACGCAGAACCGGGTTGACCCATCCTTTTTTGTTACTAGTACCACCGGGGCTGACCAGGGGCTCGCCGAGGGGTGAATTATGTTATCGCGAAGCATGTCCCCAACTGCCTCTTTGATTTGGGCGCGTTCGGGTGCGCCCACTCGGTACGCAGGGAGTTTGATGGGTCGGGCTGCACCGGTGTCAATTTGATGCTTAACAAGGTCGGTCCGACCCACGTCCGAGTCGTGTTCGCTGAACACGTCGGCATACTCCCGCAGTAACTCGCGCAGCCGATCGGCCTCTCCCTTAGGTAAGTCCGCCCATGGTACATGTAACGCGTCGAGCAGGGGAACGACCTCGGCTCGGGGAGTCGGGCCGACTCGCCAGGCCAGGTCCTGCTCACCCTCAGGACGACCGGGGTCCTCAGCCCAGAGTGCGAACACCGAGTCGTTAGAGTGGCGTGCGTGCAGGGGGTGTACTGTGGCTATCGGGGTGCGCCGTCGCAGTATCGCGGGGGTATTGTGGGGGTTAAACATCCGCATAAACAATCGGTCCCCATCTGCGTTTACCAACGTGGCGGATCCCACAACCCCATACCGTTTTGCCAACTCCGGGTGAGGAGTTAGCATTACCTCCCCTGATGGTCGGAGCGCGGGGTCGGTGGGGGATGTTGCCACCGGCACCAGCATCTCGGTGAGAGGTCCGATGGTGACGGCCGACACCAGCGTAGCGGCCACGGGTGTGAAGCGTGGGCGATTCGGCTCCCGTCCTAGGAACGGAATCCGCTCCCCGCTGCCCTCCACCGTAGCGCATCGTTGCCGGGGCTGTACGTTAAGTCCCAACTTTTCCAGGAGGTCCGTTCCTGCAATGCACTCGTGGCACAACACACTCGACACGTAGAATTCCTGTGTGCACACCTGGTTTCCTAGACGGACCTCGAGGGAGACCTTCCCCAGCAACCCCATCCCGGCTCCGCTTGCCGTGTGCAGCGCGCGGTCCGGGGCCTGCAGGTGGCGCACGTCGACCCCGATCGCGCTGCAGTGCGCTGCACTCACGAGCGAGGCCACCGCCCCCGTGTCCAGCAGAATTCGGGTACGCACTCTGTTTACCTCCCCTTCCACCAGCGACGTGGCCCCCGTGATCCCCGCCACCAGCTCCCGCAGCCAGTCGCCAGGAGTCGCCGTTTCTGTGGGCGTTGTTGCTGGAACCTGTGTGGAGATCACTCGCTCGCCATTATTCTCACAGCTTGTTTGTGTCGGGGCTACGTGGATTTCACCCCCCGGTGGTCCCCTCTCTAGGGGGGCCTTAGTGTTTGACCTTAGCTCTTGTCTAGCTCGGGCGACCTGAGGACAGTCCCTCCTGAGATGCCCTCGCCGATCGCACACATAACACGCCCGGGGAGGGGTGGCGGCTCCGTAGTGGGCTCTCTGCCCACTCCCTCCTCCCCCAGTGCGCTGCTGCTCATACTCTGCTTCTAGTCGCGCTATCCTTCCAGTTAGCCCTCCTACCGTGGAGTCTAGTTCCCCCATCTCGGATCGGATGGTCTCAACGGAGGATTGCAGTTTGGTCATATTTTTATTTGCTTCCTCGCGTACCTGAGTTACCCTCTCACCTACTTGGGTTATCATATCTCCCATGCCGGCCTGTAACCCGGCTACCCACCCCGGGGTCGTCTCGCTGGGTCTCTGTGGCTCTCTTTCCCGGCCCCTTACCGTCCTCGCGAGCTCCTGTTCCTCCTCCTCGTCTTCCGAGAGCAGGCTCGCAATGGCGCGCTCTCGTCCCAGCCCCCGGAGCTGCGCGCGTTCGCTGTGAATTCTTTCACACTTACGTGCGCGCTCGACAAGGTTGTTAAAGGGAAGACGTGGGCAGCTCATGTCTGGCTGCCACCACGCCGTGCGAGACAGGTACCGCTGGATTTTCTCGGCGGCCAGTTCCTCAATAACATCAGTTGCGTACCCCGGGCGTGCGATCTTTGTTAACTCGCGCACATCCTCGGCGTAATCACGTAGATCTTCGCCAGGTTGGCGCCGGCGCGCCTCTAAGGCCGATTTTGCTTCCTCCTCGTCACGCGTGCCAAAACGCTGATCGAGTCGGCGCATCAGCTCCTCTAGCTGTGTCTGTGCGCTCGCGGGTAACGCTTCTACAAAATCGGCTGCCCGCCCATCAAGATTCATATTAAGTTGACGTACTGCCTGCGCGTCCGTCCATCCATTAATTTCCTTGGCCCCTAAGAGATTGCGGGCGAATGCCTTCCACGAAGGGGCCCCCCGGCCGGTAAATATTAGTCTTATTTTAGCGTGAGGTAACGCGGGGGTCCGTACCGCTTCTGACACCAATTTGTGGGGGTCGCTAGCCCCCGAAATCCCTCCCTCGATAATGCTAACGGCCGGGCTAGCATCATCAATCGCCCCCCCGCTGCTAAGCGAACCGCTGCTAAGTTCCTCACCCATGGTGTGGGAGCCGTCGCCCGAGGGTTCCACTCCACCGCGGGTCCGCGTAGCAGGCATGGTTAATTACGTACGCGCACACCCACACACACAGCTCTGTACGGCACTCACTCTTGCGCTTCTCTGCGCCGCGCTGGCCGCTCACGTTACAATCGCGCACCTGGGGTACGCCGATTACGCACGCCGCGAGCTTACGCACACACAGTACCACACGCGTTCCCACACGCAACCCGCGCGCTCAGCTCCGCGCAGCGCTCACTCACGTGGCGAACCACTGTGCACACAGCGCACCCACACGCTCACACTGCACGACAAGATCACGCGAGACCACGCTTCGCTATTAATGATTTATTATATGCCACCTGCGAATTGATGTTGAATCAGTGAGTCGACGAGGCTGGCCTATTCCACTAAACCTGTACCTATTCCCTATTTATCGGCTATGATTCTAATTCCCCTTCTTACTCACTGTTAAGTGTCCACGGCGGTCCGCTGATCCTTCTGTTAACCGCGTGCCTCGGTGCGTCGCACGGACGTCCGGGTCGCTGGCTCGAGCTGCGTCTGGTCGCCTGGCGCTGGAGTAAGAGAGCGATTTCCCCTCTGCGCTCCTCTATTTATCCTCCCTACCTCCCAAAGGGGATGCTGCGCTGAACAATGGGCTCGTGCACCCCAAGCCCGCGCACGGCAGTCCCCAGGCGCTGTTGATATGCTAATCAGTGTGCCGCGTGCAAGGCGTAAATCCTAATTACTCCCTTACCCTTCCTACCAATGGGGCTTGCGCGCTCAAGCGCAATTATCCCAACCCTCCATGACTATGCGCAACAGCCCCTGTGACCCCGCTATTCATGCTGTCCCGTGCCTCCCCTGCTTGCCCCGTCGACTCGTGGGGGTGTGTGTGGGGGGAAATGCGCCTCAACCGCGGTGGCCGAATGCCCCACGCCGCGACCACACCATATTAAGGCCGGCAGCAGCGCCGCGGTACCACGTAGCACGGGGGAGGTCATCCAATTCCCTGATCGCCGGAAACCGTGAGAATTAATCCCGATAAGGGTCTCTCGGATAAAAACCGGTCGATCAGGTAACCTTCCCTTCCAGCTCTATGGGGGGGGGGGGGGGGGGGATGCGTGCGGGTGTGTGCTTATGTGGGGCGGGTGATTGGGGGCAGTGCGGTGGGGGAAGCCGGGCGGCTCCCTGGCTCGGCAGAGCGGCCCCGTCGTTGTGGCACCACATTATTAAATCTTTTATATTAAGTTCACTTGCTTGCTTGCGCGCTTACGACCGTGCAAATCTTTCGGTCGTTTTTAAACCCACTTCCCGTGATTCAATCGAGCTGACATTTTGCACACAGACTCGTTGTGCGTGACAATTTATTTTCGTGAAAATTGTTTTCCAAAATTTTCCACTTTTTAGGAAAAAAATAATTTCACAAACACAATCATATATTTTTCCTAAACACAGAAAATTATTCAAGAAAACAACAAAAATGTACAATATAAACAATCATACAAAAACTGAAAACCTTATAATCCTTATATACGACTTTCCTTATATTTAATTTAAAATAGCAAAGTGATAAAAATGAATCTCTTACTCAAGAAAAACAGAAATGAATAATAAAATAAAACCGATGCCACGCATATAAAGGATTTATAGTGAAAAACTTTGTTTTTACGGGTTAATTTTTTACAAGTGATTTGTCCACCTTTCCTTCACTTATCGTGCTTTTGTACTGAATGTTCTCATGTCCTGACCCCGTGACCGGCGTTTGTGTAAAAGAACTTGATAGCGCATCGGAATGAAGACCTTCATCTGTATTTCTAAAACACCTCAATGCTTCTAGATTTGAAGCTTTCGTGACTGCAACGATTCATACTCTTAGATTTTTTCGGTAAAGTCAGGGTAAAATAAAAAATAAATATTAAATAATAAAATGATGGGAACAATTATAGAAATTAAATAATATAAAATAATATTATAATAATTTTATTTCTATAATTTCTATCATTCTATAATTTATTTATTACTATTTATTTTCCCCTACGTGACTGAAATTCGCTGCCTGGATGGCTTTTAGTAGACAAACAACACGTCACAGATGTTCCATTGTAAGACCCCCAAATCTCCCTCCCATCCTTCCCCCTCCTGCCGCCCCTCCCTCTCCTACTCCCTCCCCCCTCCTTCTTGCTCCCCTCCCTTCCTCCCCTCCTAGCCAAGTGAAGGGAGCCCCCCCCCTCGTCCGACCACCCTCCCTGCCCCCACCCCGATGGCGGCTTCTTTCTCCACCACCACCACCACCACAGCCGCCGGCGGCTTCGTGGCGTTGCTGGTGTCTTTGCTGCTTGGCGCTCTTTGTGACCCCCCCCCCGTCCTCCCCCTTGACCGTGAGTAGCCCCCCCCCCCCGTTAAGCTGAGACCCCCCCCCCCCCCTCTACAGCACATAAGGTGCGCCTTTGGCGTCATCTGGTCCAACCCATGTGAGACTAGGCTCTAAGGAAAGCTGTCTCGGGTGTGGACCAATCAACTTCAAGGACAGTGCACATCATCAGTTATGTTTTTTGTTTGCATTACGATCGCAGGTATTGTGGTCAATGCAAACATGACTCCTTGTAAAAAAAGGGTGTCAGTTTTGTTGCCATATAAAAGGGTAAAAAAACAATGATCATATTTTTACTGGCAAATGAGGTTCCAATGGTGTAAATGCTTACCCCGCGTTCTCATACTCTGATGGTGCATTGTCTTTGAGTTGTGCGCCTTTTGGCGTCATCTGGTCCAACCCATGTGAGACTAGGCTCTAAGGAAAGCTGTCTCGGGTGTGGACCAATCAACTTCAAGGACAGTGCATACATTATCAGAGTTATGTTTTTGTTTGCATTATGGCTGCAGGTATTGTGGTCTATGCAAACATGACTCCTTGTAAAAAGGTGTCAGTTTTGTTGCCAGATAGATGGGTAAAAAAAACAATTATAACACCTAAGGTCTTCGCTCATTTACCAGCTTCACATTCCCTGTTGCCGTACAAATACTGGAGGAAGGGCCTTTGCTATTGATGCCCCAGGGTCTGGAATGCTGTTGCCAATAAACTGCAACATGAGTCACTACCCGTGAGCTAACCCGTTGATCTCTCGCAGTCACTCAGCCCCCGTCCATCACGCGGCAATCGCGGGAGGACTACGTCGTGGACTCACGGGACAACATCGTGCTGCAGTGTGAAGCACACGGCAACCCAGCGCCCACGTACGCTGCACACACCTCCCGCCATCCCTCCCTCCCTCCATCTCCCCTTCTTCCCGACTTCCATCCCTCCCTCCCGACTTACACCCCCCTCCCCACCTCCCTCCCTCCATCCCTAATTCACTCTCTCACTCCCTCCCCCCCTCCCTTCCCTCCCCTCCCTCCCTCCCATCCCCACCACCTCCCCCCTCCCCCCCCCTCCCTCCCTCCCCTCTCGTGCTGCAGGTTCTTGTGGAGCAAAGATGGCGTCAGCTTTGACCCCGACAGTGACCCCCACGTGCGGCGCCCAGGCGACACTTCGGGGTCCTTCACCGTCGACTTGGCGGCCGCGGCGGCGGCGGAGGGCGGCGGTGACGGTGACAGTGAGGTGACGCGGTGGAGGTCTACCAGGGGGTCTACCGCTGCTCGGCGCGTAACCGGGCTGGCACGGCGCTCAGTGCCAACATCACCGTGAGGCTGGCGCGTGAGTGGGGGGGGGGGGCACGCTCGCACCGTCAACCACCACTCACACACACAGGGCGCTAACCGCTGCACCACCACTCCCCACTCACACACACAGGGCGCTAACCGCTGCACCACCACTCCCCACTCACACACACACAGTGTGCTAACCGCTGCAACACCGCTCCCCACACACACACACAGTGTGCTAACCGCTGCACCACCGCTCCCCACACACACACACAGGGCGCTAACCGCTGCAACACCACTCCCACTGCAACACACAGAGGGCGCTAACCGCTGCACCACCACTCCCCACTCACACACACAGGGCGCTAACCGCTGCACCACCACTCCCCACTCACACACACAGGGCGCTAACCGCTGCACCACCGCTCCCCACACACACACACACAGTGTCCTAACCGCTGCACCACCGCTCCCCACACACAAAGTTGCTGAACCCGTCCTGGGCCCTCCCCTAGGTCGACTCAGCCTCAAACGAGTACCTAATGCGACGTGTAAACACGTTACCATTGCGGTGTGCGGTGCCTGACCACCAACCCATGCTACTTGCTGGCAGCACTTGCCCCGACGGTCTGTGCAGGTTACACGGGAGGTCTTTGTCTGTACCCTGCAGGCGCCCCACGGTGGCCGCGTGAGCAGCTGGCGCCCGTCATGGCCGCCGTGGGCTCCCCGGCCGTTCTGCACTGCCGCCCTCCTCCCCACGGCTTCCCTCCTCCCACCGTCTTCTGGCTGGACAGCTGTGAGTACCACGCTGGCTATGAGATGTCACAGCTGTGAGTACCACGCTGGCTATGAGATGTGGCAGCTGTGAGTACCACGCTGCCTATGAGATGTGGCAGCTGTGAGTACCACGCTGGCTATGAGATGTTACAGCTGTGAGTACCACGCTGGCTATGAGACGTGACAGCTGTGAGTACCACGCTGCCTATGAGATGTGGCAGCTGTGAGTACCACGCTGGCTATGAGATGTCACAGCTGTGAGTACCACGCTGGCTATGAGACGTGGCAGCTGTGAGTACCACGCTGGCTATGAGATGTTACAGCTGTGAGTACCACGCTGGCTGTGAGATGTCACAGCTGTGAGTACCACGCTGGCTATGAGATGTTGCAGCTGTGAGTACCGCGCTGGCTATGAGATGTGGCAGCTGTGAGTACCACGCTGGCTATGAGATGTTACAGCTGTGAGTACCGCGCTGGCTATGAGATGTTACAGCTGTGAGTACCACGCTGGCTATGAGATGTTACAGCTGTGAGTACCCGCGCTGGCTATGAGATGTTACAGCTGTGAGTATCACGCTGGCTATGAGATGTTGCAGCTGTGAGTACCGCGCTGGCTATGAGATGTTGACTACCTCGCCTGGCACGCAGGAGGTCTTGGGTTCGATCCCGACCCTGACGACGCCTGCTGCTGTATATTTGGAGTTTGCGTGTCTCTCTCATCATCATCACGGTGGCTATGAGATGTTGACTACCTCGCCTGGTGTACAGGAGGTCGTGGGTTCGATCCCGACCCTGACGCCTGCTGCTGTATATTTGTAGTTTGCGTGTCTCTCTCTCTCCCATCGCGTTGTTTGCATCGTTGGTTGTTGTAACTCGCTGACCCCATGCCCACACTGGACATCCGCGTTCTTCAGCTTCCGCGCGGCCGCTGATGTGGATGCAGAGCGACGGCCACAATGTCACATTCGGGTGGTCGTGCCAGACGACCCCACCCTGAGTAGCGGAGCGGTGAATCGTCCCGTGATGTCCCTTAGGCCCTTCCCCTGACCCCCCCCTCAGGCCCCTCCTCTGATCCCCCCTTCCTTAGGCCCCTCCCCTCTCCGTACCCGGCAGTAGGTCTCCACCAATCAAAGAGCTGTTTGTATTATATATTTATTTATGCACGACAGACAGGTATATAATCCCTGGTGGGCAGTGTGGAACATTTCGATTTAAAGCTTTCGTGACTGCAGGTACAGTGATACCTCGGTTCACGAACTTAATTCGTGAACTGACTGGTCGCGAACCGAATTGGTCGTGAAACGAGGCACATTTTCCCATAGGGTTCAATGTAAATCCGGTTAATCCGTTCTGACCTTTTTTTTTTGGTTTTTGAAGCACAAAAATATTAAACAAATTACAATACACATTAGTACTGTGCAGTATAGTAATGCATAAAGAGAGAACACTAACCTTGCTTGAGATGACTTCAGTAAGCACTCAAACGGGTGAACTGTACAATACAGTAAGTACAGTATTGTACAGTACAGTAGTACAGTACAGTACTGTATGTGCTAAAAAGCACACCAAAAAGCAAAAAGTCACTGAAAGTGTCTTCGCAGTACTCAAAGTACTTCTTTCTGTGTCTCTTCTTCTCTCCACGATCTTCCTACAGGAAGTCACGACCATGTGACAGCCTGGAAATGGCATTAAAATGGCCGCGGCTCCTGTTCGTGAACCGAAGCGGAGTTCGTGAACCAGAGCACATTTTTATTAACTTTTCTGTTCGTGAACGGAGTTGTTCGTGAACAGAAGCGTTCGTGAACCGAGGTATCACTGTATTCATCTTCTTGGTTCTTTCGGTAAAGTCACGTAGAAGGGAAGTAATAAAATAATAAAAGAAAACATATGTTTTATTTTATTATAAAATAATAAAAATAAAACACATTATGTTTTATTTTTATTATTTTATTACTTCCCTTCTAAGTCACTTTACCGAAAGAACCACGAAGAGTGTGGAACATTGTTCCTACCTGTATAACGATTCTGATCTCCTCAATCCCTCCCCCCGCCGCCCCTCCGACTGCCCACCGCCCTCCACCCCGGGGTGGTGCCACCACCGCCACCACCACCACCGCCACCACCACCACCACCACCGCCACCGCCGCCACCACCACCACCACTGCCACCACCACCACCACCGCCACCGCCGCCACCACCGTCACCACCACCACCACCGCCACCACCACCGCCGCCACCACCGCCACCACCACCACCGCCGCAGCAGTGGAGAAAGTGCCGCTGGATGGGCGAGTGACGCAGGGTCCGGAGGGTGACCTGCATTTCGCCAACGTGCTCCCCGGCGACGAGGGTGACTACGTGTGCCACGCGCGCTACCCGCACACGGGGGGCACCATCCGCCACAAGCAGCCGCTACGGCTGGTCGTCACACGCGGTGAGTGGCGGCAGCGGTGGCAAACGCCGGGAAGTGCGTGCGTGGACGTGTGCGTGTGTGTGTACGTGTGTGTGTGTGTACGTGTGTGTGTACGCGTGTGTGGGCGCGTGGACGTGTGTGTGTGTGGACGTGTTTGTGTGTGCGTGTACGTGTGTACGTGTGTACGTGTGTGCATGGACGTGTGTGCGTGTGTGTGTACGTGTGTGTGTGGACGTGTGTGTGTGTGTACGTATGTGTGCGTGGCCGTGTGTGTGTGTGTACGTGTGTGCGTGTGTGTGTACGTGTGTGTGTGTGCGTGTGTGTGTACGTGTGTGTGTGTGTGGACGTGTGTGTGTGTGTGTACGTGTGTGTGTGCGTGTGTGTGTATGTGTGTGTGTGCGTGGACGTGTGTGTGTGTGTACGTGTGTGTGCGTGACATGTGTGGACGTGTGTAGACGTGTGTGTGTGTGTGCGTGTGTGGCCGTGTGTGTGTGTGGCGTGGACGTGTGTGTGTGTACGTGTGTGTGTACGCGTGTGTGTGTGCGTGGACGTGTGCGTGCGTGTGTGTGTGCGTGGACGTGTGCGTGTGTGTGTACGTGTGTGTGTGTGCGTGTGTACGTGTGTGTGTGTGTACGTGTGTGTGTGTGTGTACGTGGTGTGTGCGTGTGTGTGTGTGTGTGCGTGGACGTGTGTGTGTGTGTACGTGGTGTGTGTGTGCGTGGACATGTGTGGACGTGTGTAGACGTGTGTGTGTGTGTGCGTGTGTGGCCGTGTGTGTGTGTGCGTGGACGTGTGTGTGTGTACGTGTGTGTGTACGCGTGTGTGTGTGCGTGGACGTGTGCGTGCGTGTGTGTGTGCGTGGACGTGTGCGTGTGTGTGTACGTGTGTGTGTGTACGTGTGTGTGTATGTGTGTACGTGTGTGTGTGTACGTGTGTGTGTGTACGTGTGTGTGTGTACGTGTGTGTGTGTGTACGTGTGTGTGTACGTGTGTGTGTGTGCGTGTGTGGACGTGTGTGTGTGTGCACGTGTGTGTGTGTACGTGTGTGTGTGTACGTGTGTGTGTGTGCGTGTGTGTGTACGTGTGTGTGTACGTGTGTGTGTGTACGTGTGTGTGTACGTGTGTGTGTGTACGTGTGTGTGTGCGTACGTGTGTGCGTGTGTGTGTGTGTGAGTGGCTGGCTGAGGTGCCATCTGTTGAGGAAGTACTTAAGGCGATCCGGAGTCTGAGACCAGGAAAGGCACCGTGCAGAGATGATCTCCCGAGCGAAATGCTGAGGGAGGGTGGCGTTTGTGCACATACTGCCCTATATGACATCATAACAACAGTCTGGACCGCTGGACGGGTACCGCAGGATTGGAAGGATGCCCTGGTGGTCCCCCTCTTTAAGAAGGGGGGACCGCACAGATTGTAACAACTACAGGGGCATCTCACTCCTCAGTGTGCCGGGAAAGGTCCTGGCAAGGATTATTCAACATCGCCTTGCTAGGCACGCTGAGGAGAGGCTTGCGGAACCCCAATGCGGTTTCAGGAAAGGGCGGTCCTGCACAGATGCCATATTTTCTGTCCGTCTGCTACAGCAGAGGTGTAGGCAATTCCAACAAGACCTGCATCTCTGCTTTATTGACCTGGTCAAGGTTTATGATACCATCAATAGGCCTGGGCTCTGGGGTGTTCTTCGTGCTTTCGGAGTCCCTGACCCTCTGCTCACGATCATTAAGGACCTTCATGATGGTGAGCGGGCCCGGGTTAAAACTACGTGGCCGGGAGTCGGAGCCTTTACCTGTACACCTTGGGGTGCGACAGGGATGTCGTTTGGCTCCCACATTATTTAACATCTATTTCGACTACGTAGTTCGGGAAGCCTTCAATAGCTGTACCGGAGGAATTTCCATTTGGTACAGATATAATGGGAGGCTGTTCGACGCCCGGGTGCGATCAAGGGATGGCTCCCTATTGGTCAACCACGTTATGTATGCTGATGATTTGGTAATAGCTGCTCATTCAGAAGAGGAGTTGGAGACGCTGCTGCTGAGACTGGAGCGTGCCACTAAGAGGTGGGGCCTTACCATCAGCCCCCCCAAAACTAAGCACCTGCCTGGGTATTTTGTACCATCGGACACTCCACCCCCACAACTCCCAATCGGTGATGGGGAATTGTGGAGAGAGTGGAGAGTTTCCCATACCTGGGCAGTGTGCTTATGACCGGTCCAGTTTAACAGCAGAGGTCTCACTCCGAATCAGTCGAGCGGAAATATCTTTTCATTGGTTGCGTAACGATGTGTGGAAGCTACCTGGTCTGTCGCTCCGCACGAAGCTTCAGGTCTTCTCGGCCACGGTCATTCCCTCCCTGCTCTACGCTTGCGAAACGTGGACCCCCCTAATGGAGCATCTTCGCCGGTTGGAAACATTTAGGCTGGCCTGCCTACGATCCATCCTGGGTTTAACCAGGCTGGATTGTGTGAGGAGCTCACAAATCCTTGAAAGATCTGGGCAAAGTCCCACCGGTGAGCTCCTCCGGTAGGCAAGGCTGCGTTGGCTGGGTCATGTAGCCCGCATGCCAGCCACCGCATGCCTAAACAGCTTTTGTTCGGCCGGATCGAGGGGCTAAACGGGCGCGGCACGGGCTGGAGAAGAGATGGAGTGATGTGGTTCGGGAGGACTTGGAGCTGAGTGGACTTGCCGATGACTGGTACCAGCGGTGTCAAGATCGGCCTCAGTGGAGGAGGCTCGTGAAGGACGCTACTGGGCAGTTGGAGGCAGTCGCCCTCCAACAACAGTGGAGGGCGGAGGAGCGACGCTCACAACAACGAACAGAGCGCCGGGTGGCTAAAGCACAGCAAGTTGGCACAGTAGGGGGCACAGGTGGTGCATCAGCCAGTCATCTCGGTCAACCTCGGTCAGTCGACCCGTGGCACCTGCTGGGTCTGCCCCGTGACCTCCTTGCCAGCGGGCGTTCGACACTTCACGTGGCCTCAAGGTGCACTTGGCCTGGCACAAGCGTCGTGGTGACGTCACCGCCACTTAGTGGCGAATGGCGGTTGTTGTGTGCGTGTACGTGTGTGTGTGTGGACGTGTGTGTGTGTACGTGTGTGTGTGTGTGTGTACGTCTGTGTGTGTACGTGTGTGCGTGTGTGTATGTGTGTGTGTGTACGTGTGTGTGTGTACGTGTGTGTGTGTACGTGTGTGTACGTGTGTGTACGTGTGTGTGTACGTGTGTGTGTGTACGTGTGCGTGTGTACGTGTGTGTGTGTGTACGTGTGTGTGTGTACGTGTGTGTGCGTACGTGTGTGCGTGTGTGTACGTGTGTGTGTGTACGTGTGGGGAGCGGTAGTGTAGCGGTTAGCGCGCTGCGCTATGAACCTGGCGACCCGGGTTCGATTCCCGCTCACGGCTAACACCAGTGACGATTTTCTGAACCGGTCCTGGGCCTCCCCTAGGTCGACTCAGCCTTAAATGAGTACCTGGTGCGGTGTGTAAACATCGCCACTAGGGAGACAAAGGCGGTCGGGCGTGGTGCTGGCCACCCACCCCCTCGTGTACCGTTGTGGCCTTCATAGGTGCTCGCTAACAGCACTTGCCCCTACAGTCTGTTCAGGCTATACGGGGGACTTTATCTTTTGTGTACGTGTGTGTGTACGTGTGTGTGTGCGTGTGTGTACGTGTGTGTACGTGTGTGCGTACGTATGACGCGTGTTCACATAACCGTCACCGGTGTTGCCCTACGGCGGGAATCAAACTCGGCTCGTGGCCAGCTTTTGTAGCGCAGTGTAGACGCTAACCACTGTGCCACCGCTCCCCGCGCACCCCACGTGGATGATGCACACGCAGAGCGTCCGTCAAAAAGCCGGCCGGTGTTCGTGGGAGCCCGCGGGGGAGACGAGCAGCAAGGTGGTGCTCACCGGGGAGACGCTGCTGTTGACGTGCATCACACGAGGCCTGTACGCACACACACGCACGCACACGCACACAAGACAAAGATCCCCCGTGTAGCCTTAACAGACTGTAAGGGCAAGTGCTGTTAGCGAGCACCTATGAAGGCCGGAACGGCACACGAGGGGGTGGGTGGCCAGCAACCACGCCCGACTGCCTTTGTCTCCCCAGTGGCGATGTTTACACACCGCACCAGGTACTCATTTAAGGCTGAGTCGACCTAGGGGAGGCCCGGGACCGGTTCAAATAATCGTCACTGTTGGTGTTGGCCGTGAGCGGGAATCGAACTCGTGTCGCCGGGTTCGTAGCGCAGCGCGCTAACCACTACACTACCGCTCCCCACACACACGCACGCACACATCTACACACACACAAGTGCAACACAACAACAACCGCAATTCGCCACTAAGTGGCGTTGACGTCACTTGCGCCAGGCCATGTGCGCCTTGAGGCTACCACGTGAAGTGTCGAACGCCCGCTGGCAGGAGGTCACGGGGCAGACCCAGCAGGTGCCACGGGTCAACTGACACACACACACGTGCACACACACACACACACGTGCGCGCGTGTGTGTGCGTGTGCGTTCCCTGTGTGTGTGTGCGTAGCCCCACGCCGGAGGTGAGCTGGAGCAAGTGGGGTGGGATGTTGTTGTCGTCGGATGAGGAAGCCGCCCCCCTCGACGCACCCCCCGGCACGGCTCCGGCACGAGGCCGGCACGACCCGGCACGACGCTGGCCATCCGCAACGCGGACGCTGTCACACGGCGGCAGCTACCAGTGCCGCGCCTTCAACAGCGAGGGCGTGGCGCTGCACACCGTCACGGTCACCGTGGAAGGTGTGCGCCTGTGTGTGTGTGTGCACCTGTGTGTGTGTGTGGTGTTTGCGCCTGTGTGTGTGTCTGTGTGTGTGTGTTGTGCCTGTGTGTTGGTCTGTTTGCCTGTGTCTGTGCACCTGTGCGTGCGTGTGCCTGCGTGTGCCTGCGTGTGTGCGTCCGTGCGCCTGTGTGTGTGCCTGCGTGTGTGCGTGCGTGTGCGTGCGTGTGCGTGTGCCTGCGTGTGCGTGTGCGTGCGCCTGTGTGCGTGCGTGTGTGTGTGCGTGCGTGTGCGTGCGTGTGCGTGCGTGTGCCTGTGTGTTGTGCCTGCGTGTGTGCGTGTGCGTGCGTGCATGTGCGTGCGTGTGCCTGTGGTGTGCCTGCGTCTGTGCGTGCATGTGTGTGCCTGTGTGTTGCCTGGTGTGTGCCTGTGTGTGTGCGTGTGTGTGTGTCTATGTGCGTTGCCTGTGCCTGTGTGTAGTGTGCCTGTGTGCACCTGTGTGTGCCTGCGTGTGTCTGTGTGCACCTGTGTGTGCATGCGTGTGTATGTGTGTGCGTGCGTGTGCCTGCGTGCGTGTGCCTGTGTGTGTCTGTGTGTGTGTTGCCTGTGTGGGTGTGTCTGTGTGCCTGTGTGCGTGTGCGCCTGTGTGTGTCTGTGTGTGCCTGTGTGTGTGTCCTGTGTGCCTGTGTGTGTGTGACTGTGTATGTGTGCGTGCGTGTGCCTGTGTGTATGTGTGTGTGCCTGCGTGTTGGTGTGCCGCGTGTGTGCGTGCCTGTGTGTGTGCCTACGTGTGTGCGTGCGTGTGTGTGTGTGTGCGTGCATGTGTCTGCGTGCGTGTGTGTGCGTGCGTGTATCTGCGTGCGTGTGTGTGTGCGTGTGCCTGCGTGTTGCCTGCGTGTGTGCCTGTTGTGTGCGTACGTGTGCCTGCGTGTGTGCCTGCGTGTGTGTGTGTGCGCCTGCGTGTGTGTGTGCATGCGTTGCGTGGTGCCTGCGTGCGTGTGCCTGCCTGCGTGTGGTGTGCGTGTGTGTGTGTGCGTGCGTGTGCGTGTGCCTGCGTGCGTGTGCCTGCCTGCGTGCGTGTGTGTGCGTGTGTGTGTGTGCGTGTGTGTGTGTGCGTGTGTGTGCGTGTGTGCGCGGGCGGAGTGGTGGCTCAGGTGTTTAGCGCCACTCCGCTACGAACCCGGCAACAACCTCGAGTTCCCATTCACAGCCGGGGGTCTGCCTCCATTCTCCCTCCGCTGTCTGGTGGTGTGCGCTGCTGCTGGGGTGGTGGTCCCTGTCTATAGGAAGCCGGCCACACCGATGGTGACTGACACCTCGCTTTGTTCATTTCCATCAGCCGCCTTTCCCTATCGCAGGGGGACCCCCCCCCCCCACCCACCCCCCGTCTGTTCTGGTCTGCCTTGACACTCGCTGGTGCCGCGCGACACTCGCTGGTGCCGTGTGAAAGTCGCGTGGGTTTGTTCGTCCGAGAGCCGGTCCGCCTGTGAGCTACGTACTCAGTGGACCTGCCTGGTAACCACACATGTGTGATGTCTAGTTGACAAGCAAGGGACATTGTCTAACCCCTCCTCCCCCCCTGTCCCCTCCGCCCTCCCCCCCCCCCCCCTCCTCCCTTCCTCCCTCCTCCTCTCCCCCCTCCCTCCTCCCCCCCCCTCCTCCTCCCCCCCCTCTCCTCCTCCCCCC